>NC_087088.1:6210606-6513636 GCF_963855985.1 Ostrinia nubilalis | reverse complement strand
TAGATTTTTTAAAGTTATTAATAATATGCGCTATCCTATTAAAAGTTAAAATTAATATTAAAACACGAAATGATAAGAACCAAACACGCCTTAAATTGTTTAATACCAACACGTTGGAGCACATAATATGTATATGTACGATGCTGTTGAATGTATGCAAATAACATATAATTTTGATAGCCAACACCGAAAATGTTTCACAATTAGTTAAAGCTCAACATGCCATTCCAATTTGAAATGTATCGCTCAGAAATAAGGACTGTAGTTGAAATTCTTCGTGACAAAGTTAATAAGAGCTTTTCTCAATGCAACGAACTAGTTTACTAGTTTACTAGTTACAGCTTTATAATCATGTTTTGAATTGAAGTAGCGACATAACGCGTACACTAATGATAGTAAACGAATGTAGGTACATAGCAGACATTCGATGTTAAATATCTGTCGCAAATAAACGCCATCAATTAACATGGGAGTAGATAAAATGGATACAGCTTTAGCTTATCTTGTCTTTGAAGAATTGCCTACTAAGGAAGACTTAATTTCGATAGCTCTAATGCTACAATAAATCTTCAATCGATAGAAGTAATCGTAATCTGTCGTGTGGGCTGTACCAACTTAAGACTCAATTGGCTTAAGTGTTCTCTAAATAAGAAAGTCATAAATATTTTCCAAACAATATGGTTGAGACAACCCTGAAATTTCCTGAAATCAAACTGGCAAAAAGTACTCAAAATAATTAAACATTTACGTATACCCCGATTGGGAATTGAACCCAAAACCTTTGAGTCAAAAGAGCAATTCGCAAGAGTAATAATGGTTTTCTACAGAAACGTAAACTCATTGTGAAATCCAATAAAAGTTTGACGATGACTTTGAAATTACAACACCTAACGTAATGACTCACCATTATTATTTTATCATGAATTAAATTTATGAAAATTTTCAAATTTGTCTGCAAAGTTTCAAGGATTTCTGCCATTTATTTATAATATTCTGACCATGATTTTAAGTAATTCGTCGTTGCTATTATATCAAACTCAAGTCTCACGTACATTAATAACAAAACTTGTTTATGATTTTAAGCGAACTTAGTATATTTAAGTTCAAGTCCTTCAAAATTCGCGGAATATTAGAATATTCATTGCAGATAACAAGCTGGGTAGAATATTAATAATTTTCGTAAAATTAAGCGAAGTTAAATCACACATCTGACTTGGTCAAGATTATATCGCATTTATATTCATGAACGTCATTTTGAAAATTTGCCATTTTTAACGGACAACAGAAATCGAAGCTAAACACTACGTAGGTAGGTATTTTATAAAATTGTAATTAGGTACAATTTCGCATCGAAAATCAACATGGCAGAGAGATCTTGACGCCTGTACATATTTGTAGTGTTGCTAGTTTAATTTAAACAAGCATGAACCGGTGCATAAATCCGGACCGAAGTAGTTGGTATCTCCGAATATCCGGCGATCGGAAGGGGCGAATTCTACCCGGATATTGAATATTGATCGGACGCCCTTAACCCTGATGTATCGGCGGTCGTTACATCCAGGGACGATCAAGGGGTATTTGTTGATTATTCAATTGTGCCCAGTAAAAAACACAATACAGAGAAGAAACGGAATCGAGAAATCAATTGATTGATAGTCATTTGAGGGACGAAATCCAATTTCAGTCGAGTCGGTACCCTTTCGATTACTGGCCAAATTGAATTCTGTGTTATTGTGTTTCTAACCGTCACCTAATTAGAGATGTTTGGACATCGATTTGATATTGTAAAGAAAATGTTTTATATCTCTATTCTGATATTACAATCAATTAAGTATGAATCGACTTTACATATAATGGTTACAAGGCTGTCAAAGCTTATAATTGCTTGTTTAAATATTTACACGAATTATGTGCTTAATCACATGGTTCTTAATTCAAGCTCAAATCTATTCGTCAATAAGTAAATTGAGTGTAATTTAATGCCTTAACGTTTCCCCAATATAAAAGAGAGCTTCAAAAACGTGGATTAGAATAATTCAAATACGGCTCCACCCTTGACATAGCCGAGTTTTCCGACCGCAGTTACACGCTTTTACGCTGGCCTAAATGCAAACTATAAACTATTCAACTGTTCGCTGTAAGTATAACCTACAAAGCAGACTGGTCTAGGCAGTGCAAATAACTTATTCATATCGCTGTGTTCATGCTCCCATACGTGTGTTGCGTACTAATATCACTTTTGGAGCTGTATTTTTTACCCTTTGTGTCCCTAACATCGTACTTTTCAATAAATATTTCATAAGGCACAGTGACGTCAAATAGTTGGGACGTAAAATAAACTATCATGATATCTAACGTTAGTAACTGATACCTTGATTTAACTACGAGATGCACAGACGGACTGTCATAAAACTGTTTAATCTGTCAGTAAATAATAGCTTGAATTCAACATTCCGGGCTGTGGGCGGGCGGACAATTTATAATATTATGATGTAACAAATTTGAGTTTGAAAAGTTGAGCTGTTCAATATTCATAAAATTCACACGTGTTTAATATCGGGCTAAAGCCGTTATGTCATTTTGCTATTGTTGAGTTATTAACGCTTTATTACTACCTAACTACGTGGATTGAGTTATACGTTATTTATTGAAACTATGTGCATGTTAAATGAGTTTTAAATGTTGTAAACATGACACTATATGGACGACGAAAATTGACTTTGCATCTAATGAAACCTTCCTATGATTGCAAAGCAAAAAAATGCGATCACTGCTTTCGATATATAACTTACTTAAAACATTACTGAAGTCTTTTCGCTCATTATACCTAGGTAGGTACCTAGCTTTATTTAAACAGTAGAAAATAGATTGCATTCTTCCGTTTAACTACGTTAATGCAAAATACTTAGAGCTGAATGCGATTGTAATACCTTTAATCTGCAATAAATACAAATAAACTATCGCATTCCGCTAAACCGCCACTAGGAGCGTGTACAAATATTTCAAGTGTAAATTACCTTTTTGTCAGGGTTGCCAAACTAGCAAGATTAATTTTACTAGAGTTTTCTCAACGTTGTAGGTGAATACTCGATATAAGGCGATAATAATAGAGATACAGAGGTATTTAAAGACAGAGATATAGAGTTACATACATTTAAGGCTCTCGGTAAAAGTTTTCTAAATGAAATAAATACACATATATTTTCTCAAGCTTCATCATCTCAGTAATATAAACGTCTACTGCTGAACACCTTTCTACCTCTAAGCTGCATATATGTCACCGTAAGATTACAAACATCGTTCGATTACAATCTATCTCGTGAGATTGTAAACTGTCGAAAAATTGTGAACCGTAACATATGATTGCAATTTAACGCATTATTTTTCGCTATATTGTAATCTATCGAAGTGAAACTGTAAAATTACAATCTGTCCCGCGTCAAATTGTCAACTGTCCGATAGCTCTTCCTGATTGGTCGGTCTTATTGTAAGAGCGACCAATCACGACCAGCCGTTCTTTGTCCCCACAGAGTTAGAAATAAAATAGAGGTGTTAGTTATATAAAATAAATACACTTCAAAAATTCTTCAAGTATTTATTTATTATTTAGTAGGTAACAATTATTTTGTCTTTAAACATAAAATAACATTGGAAATATTAAAAAAACACATATAAAAATATTTTTTCCTGTAACAAAAAATAAAATTAAACACAAAAACGGTTATTTTGTCCTCAAACACGAACTGAAATTATAAAAAAAACTTATAAAAAATCGATAATTTTGTCCTCTAACACAAATTAAAATTCAAAAGTTATAAGAAAACGATCACTCTCAATAATAAAATATAAAGTTACAAAATTGAGTCTTAGAAAAAACATTTTAATGTATTAATACGTTTTTAAAAAATCACTTATTGTTGCACGTCAAAGAGCTGTGGCACCTACGCCGGTTCACAATTTGACCGCTTCCCATCGATAGATTACAATATAGCGAAAAATAATGCGTTAAATTGCAATCATATGTTACGGTTCACAATTTTTCGACAGTTTACAATCTCACGAGATAGATTGTAATCAAACGATGTTTGTAATCTTACGGTGACATATATAAGTTTACTAGATATTACTCGTAACTCTAATATTGCGAGATTTGTTGCTATCTAAGTTAAGACTCCATATTAAATTCTGTTAGGTTAACCTCAGGCTATTAATAGAGGTGTTTTAAACCTCTTTGCGGTTGTTCCAGTGGGCAGCCCTACCCAACCACGCGGCGCCCGAAGTAAAATGTTTATGAATGTAAGGAGAAACTTTAGAGCCGGCAACTATTAACGCCTTTTCGTGAGACGGGGATTACACAAGAACTGCGTTAGGTGCACCGTGATTCTACAATTTGGAGTTGGAACTGTGAATTGGAGAAATCTTATGGTTTAACTATCAAAATACTGATTAATTTATTATTTGTTATATAAAAATGGTCCCGTTGGAAAACACGGGTAGCTTTCCGTCACTACTATGGTCAAGCCACATAAATATTGACTATGGGCCCTTACCCACGGCACGACAGCATCGCTACTAACGCCCGTTTTATTCGCATTGGAAACGCACTACAGTACCTCTAGTACGAAAAACTTTCGAGTTCGTTTCGTTGCGTATTCAAAGTGTCATCGAAAAATTTTGTATGAAAAATTAAACAGCGCCCCCTATATTATAGCCGCCCTAGGGGGCGCTGTTTAATTTTTCATACAAAATTTTTCGATGACACTTTGAATACGCAACGAAACGAACTCGAAAGTTTTTCCTACTAGAGGTACAGAAGTGACGCTAATGCGCTACTAACGCACTAAAGCAGCGCGATTGCGTCGCTACAAAAAGTCGCCGTCGCCGTTAGGGTACGTAGAGTTAGAAGCTCTTCATATGATCTGATAACTTTTTCACAGTGCGAGCCATACGGTCTCGTCTTGTCAACATTTTCCAAGAAAATGTTTTTTGGTGGAATTGTATTATCAATTGCGTCATTCCCATTTCGTTTGTTTTACTTTCAGTCAAAATGGAATTGGCTAAATTAATAATCAACTGCCGAAATCTTATCCTGTCATATTCAGAACAAACCAATCACGGCAGAAGATTCGGGAAAACATCGCAACCGTTATATACCCAAAGGCATAATCCCGTCTATATTTAATAACAAACTTGCCTTCGGAAACTGCTTCGCAAAATGTGTACTTTTTATGGCACACTGAACCCAATCACCCATAATAAGGATGTCAGTCAATAAGCCAATACATATTTGAAATCAATTTCCACAGAAGCGCGCTTGAAAAAATAATAACCTTTTGTTGCGACTTATCCGGGACGTTGCAAGCTTTTTAAGGTATCTTTTTAACTCCAATCCTCCCATAATACGATGGTTAATTTTTGTTGTTACAAAGGCGAAGGCATCAAAACAGACCCTAATCTATTACACCAACAAACATTTCAAAGCTTCACCTTGAAATTGAACAATAACATCGAGCGTAATTAGTATTCTGTATTTTGTATTTTGACTGACTCAATTCGAAGATGGCTTCTCATACAGCGATAGCTCCGGGCGATTATTTCTTTGCCAGAGCCATTCAAAGAGCAATAATCCGAAACAAAAACGGGGTACTGACAGAGTTCCAATTAATCGTAATAATTGGAATCGATGGTTGCTTATGTCGGAAAAAACTGCGGTATTTGTTTCAACCGCACCTGTACCCGGCGGGCCAGTGGCTATATCTTAAAGATAACAGCCAGTCCAATTTGGTATTGCACACTTCGGTCGATAAGCTATCGATGATCACATAACTACATAATTCTACCATTTAAGTCCTGTCTGTCTCTACATAATACACTCGACATCAAATAAATCGCACCTCCCGCGACAAGCATTTTCAAACGTATGCTTCCCCACTTCCCACCAATATTGGCACCATTTAGAAGCCTAGTTCTAACCTTCATTTCATTAAAGGAAAGGTTTTTACCCCAAAAATGTGTCTTTAGAAGGATCCAGAGTCACTTCTTCAAAAAATAGGTAGTTACGCTAGAGCCAACTTTTATGGCTATAAAACTGTTAAGTTGGGATTAATCGCTATCCATCTGTTAAAGAGGACACGTGAAATCATTATTTGGTTTTATAACCATAAAAATTGGTCTAATTGATCCCATAGGTGGGCCCAAAGTGAGGTATTTTTTCAAGTCACATTTATGGTATATTTTAATCATTTATTAAGAAATTAAATGTGTTTTTCTTTAAGAATATTTATTGGGCTTTCAAATAACACCAATATTGTTGGGGCACCATGATTGTGTCAGAAGAAAATCGTTAAAGTTCGCGTCGCGGAAGGTGCGGTTTATTTGATGTTGAGTATAGTTTCAGTAACTGCTGTAAGGATAACTAGGAAGAATTGTTAGCATAAACTACGTGCTTAATTAGCTGACAAGAATTTTTGTGCTTCACAAATTGAAATAACACTACAATGACTTTCCGAAAAAATAAATTGAATTGACTTTTCAAACATTTACAATTCAATGTTTGAAAAGTCAATTGGAGAAAAAACTTCTCATCCTAATTTACTGTAAGAGTTTTTTTAAAAAAGCTCGCGCATAATGCGTGCGTCAAAAGCTTTGTTTTATTTCAAGTGACCTGGCTGTTCTAGTCCAAGCTATAGCGGACCCGCGAGCGGACCAGACGCTCCACTTCTAGTTCAATGACGCCGCAATACATTTATCTCAACACAAATAAGTCTGTCCGTCTGTTCGAATGATACACTACCCAATGAGAAAGGAATCGATGAAGCCAACTCGGATGATAAATAAATAACCGTCTTGTAGCGTATTCTTTTTGGAATTCTCTTTTTGAATATTCAAATGAACGGCCTCCTTCGTCATCCAATTTGCTTTTCTTGACGTATTAGGTAGTTTTATTTTTACGTAAGTAATGACGTATGGAAGTCGATATTCGTTGTTTGGCTATTTCGTTAATGTAAGTACTCTGACATTTTCACGTAAGAGTTTACGTAGTAATAGACCTATTATTAATTGTTAAAACAATAATTTTTATTTTCTAGGAACTTTCTTCATACTTTTTCATATAATATTTATGAGCATTCCCAATACACATACACGACCAATATAATTAAACTTCGGTCCCAAACCAAAAACAAATCGATGTCATAATCTAATCGATTCTTTTTCAATCTCAATAACACGATTTGAGATTTCAAATCTCATTTCACATTAGAATTTCCCACCGCCACACAATAAATTTTGTCGTCTATTAACCTATTAACATATCATTACACGACTCTACTCTTAACATAGCTGGTTTTATAGCTCTGTATTTGTTCAACATTTTAATTGAGTTCGGAATGTATTCGAATAAACGAGAGCAAAAATACAAATTACTGCCTTAATTATGACCTAAATGATTTGAGTAAACGTGCGAGGGATTTTAATAATTACGGCGTGTATTTTAATAGTTACTGCGGAATTTGATTGAGTAAATCGAAAAGTGAGTAGATTAATATTTTACTGACACTTGCTTTATAAAAAAGACAAGCAACAAAAACACGACACTATAAAAATAATAGCCGCTGCCAGCGACTGCGTACGCGTGGTAACTTCCAACCACCGTTTTACCCCCTTAGGGGTGAAGTTTCGAAAAATCTGTCTTAGCGGATGTCTACACCCTATATTTGCTAAATTCCAAGTGTGTAGGTGATATAGTTACTGAGATTTAGTGAGTTGTATTTCGCTTTTATTTATAAAGATTTAAAAATATGACAGCATTTTCATTTCCATCCGTACAAAATCCTATGTTTACAAATGTTTACGCACAAGCCAATCAAGCCCATAAATATGGATGAAACCATTTTAGGCCTTCTTATCAACGTGCCCTAAATTCTGGTCGTAAACATCAAAACGTATCACATATCTCAATTTTATTAAACATTGACGTACGTTCGGACTCGACGGGGAGGTCCGCTAAGATCAATTTTCTTTTACAATCCAATGATCGCCTTCAAAGAGATCGACCGACACCTAATTGGTGTAATAGTAGACGAATGCCTTCACTGGCCGGTCATAGAGACTACTCGAATTTGTATTAAACGTACACGAAAGATAAAACGTGTTAAGTTTAAGAGTAAAGATAAAGACGATCAGTGTTTAAAGTTAATGGTAAAAGGATATCGTAAATAAAAATAAAATTATCGTCGAGTTTACCATCATCAATTGTAAATTTAAAGAACTTCGTTTCAAATTTGTAATGTGCTTCATTTACTTGACTCACAGCTTTGATTACGAAGCTTGTTAAAAAGCTAGAAAGCTTGCTTTCAAAATCAAAAGCGGCAAATATTTCCCGTTTCTAGGTAGCGACTCAATTAGGTACGTATATCAGAAGTTCAGTATTAATTTACCAGTAAAGTCAACGTCGGAGTTAGTTTTCCAATTAAAAATTTAGCCAGTAGGAAACTGAAGTGTGGCGCGGTATATTTTTTCGATAAGTTTGCTAACATTTTTTTCTTAAATGAACCATGCGGTGCGTGCCTCGGGCTTTGCGCAGAGTGGTCGGATTATTTTTCAACTTTTATATGCGTATATTTTATTACATAAATAAAGCTAAAATATTACATAGACGTATAATTTCAGAGTGCATCTTTTAGCCTCATAAAGTTCTGTAATAAAATTCGTGGTTGGCTTTTTGTTCATTCGAGTAAAAATTCATTCTTTCATCGTAATTCGACTCATTGTTAAAGCTTACCAGACTATAAAGTATCAAAAATTGTTCGTCTGAATATATCAAAAGTATCAACAACACCGTACTGATTACCAGGAATATTAAATTAAGTACGCATCGGTAGCAAGTAATACGGCGCTAACATCTAACGATTTTTTGCTTGAAAAACTTTGCTGAAAGGTGCCTGCCAGCAATTTGGAAACAAGACTTTGGTAAAGTACTTTTAGCGTATTAGCTGGCTCGGACCGATAGTCCATTCATGGCTATCACATATTTACTTTATACCGAGCTTTTTGAAACGGCGCGGTAACTTTGGCTTAAGTAACGTTTCCGCTGAAATTATTTTGAAAACATGGCCGGTTTTCAAGGATGTAAAGGCACTTAATTAATTAACTTAATTTGATATGGATATCAAACTTAATGTGTGTTAAACATTAAGAGAGCTTTTTAAAAATGAGATGAAGCAACTTTAAAGCTCTACGTAACTTTATAGAATGTTGTTTTTTATGAATCTATAGCAAAATGTCGTGGGCTGTGTACCTGATTTTAATTTTTGCAAGAGATGATTACCGCCTGATTAGACCCAAATTGATAAATAAATTGTGATAGGTAGTTAAACATTCATAATATTATGATCAAAACGTTTTGACATCTTTTTCAAAAATGTTAGCTTTGAAATTCTTGCTCTACAATATTAATTTTCGTAGAGCTGCATTTCTGTTGCCAATATAAATATTCGGACTCGGCGGGTCTAAGAGAAATATGTATATGGCATTCTAGTGAATTCAAGTTCCAGGTATTTCTATGTGAATTTTGTGCTGTATTCATTTTTATGAAACGATGGACTGAGGATTTTAAAAATTTTACCCTTTGCTAAAAGTGGAGCATTATTTTAAATCAGTTTAAACTTAGTAAAATGCTATTAAATAATTGTTCCGATCAAAGAAATAAGAAGAATGTGTAAAATTATGTTTGCTCATTGTTCATGTTAAACTATGCGAATGAAGATTTCATATGAAGACTTCATTTCTATAAAGAATTAGTAAGTAGGTAGGTAGGTACTATCAGTAATTGTCTTGATAAATATGTGCACTATAAAATATAATAATTTACTTATATCATTTTTGCAATACCACGTCTTGTTTTAGACAAAAGAAAAACAGAAAAGATTAATATAAACAGAAATAAAAACAACTTGGAATGAACTTGTCAAACGTAAGCTCAAACTAATATTAATACTTAACACACAAAGAAACAATTAAAACGAATACTCGTAATTTAACATTTAGAACCACTTACCTAACTAATTTATTCAACACTATAACTGTTACTACTGCCATCAAAGCTCTAATTTATGGAGGCAAAAGCTGTCGTGTCTGTTTACGAAGTCTACAAAAATTGTCGTCAAATAATGAAGAAAGCGATAACGCAAACATTTACAAAGTTTATCACCAGTCAATAACTAAAACGATACAGTTATTACAAATTCATTCGTGTATAAACCCTCAACGAGCTTTATCATCATGTTCCGTTACTTTATCAAACAAACTAATAAACCCCTGACCTTTTCCTTCAATTATCAAGTTCCATAAATAAATAATCAAGTAATTATAACCACGTACCTTAAATCCTCGAATGGGGAAACAATTGGGAATAGTCCAAACAAACGTAATTCAAAAGTCACTAACGTCCGCAAGCACTCCAGATCCAGTGGACACAACACTTAATCTTGTTTCGTATTTTAATCGGAAGACGATCGCGTGAGTTCGTCTGCAGAGGACCGGGAGACGTGCGTCTCGCTCGGGAGCTAACCACGGACTGGCTTTCAACCGGCGGCAACATTTCTAAATATACACCCCGCGGTTTCCGCGCACCCTATGGGCGCAACGCGTGTACCATGCAATTTTCTATAAATTTTCGCATAAGCCCTGAAGCCGCGCTGTCAAAAGCTATTTTCTGAGGCTCACATTCAAAACGGTATGGGACCCGTAATTGAATTACCTGCGGGTTTTTTAACTCATAAATTAGAGAATTAACGGATGAACGGATTTGTCTCAATAATTTTAATTAGATTAACTTAATACCCTATTTACATTATTGGCTTAAGCGGTTTACATTTGTAGCATTATAATGCATTTCACAAAGCTGAGCTTTGGAGCTCATAATGTTGTGAGCTTTTAAAAAGGTGTGACACAATTTCGAAGCTTTTTGTTGATATTTGTACAAAAACATTCATGAACTTTTCTCATACTTTTTCCTTCCTTCTAAACTATACAGATACTATAATTTATGAAAAACGATCTAAGATGTAATAATGATGTAATTTTTGTTGAGGAAGCATCAAATTGTTTTATTTATGCTTTGCCGGTAGCTTAATGACTATTAAATTAGGTATATTAAAATACGCCCTCTTAATGGCTTCATCAAAAAGCACATGAGAATATTAATAATTTTGAATTTAAGTTTATGGGACGTTGGGAGTAATGTTTTAATTTTAAAGTGTTAGGAAGTAGCAAAAGAGCAATAGGAATCAAATTGTCTTTATTGGGATATTTCATCTTAAAGCTTTAACAAAACCAGTTTTTTTTTATTACCTACTTTGATGTTCACAATATTTTTTTTATTTGCTTTCTAGCTGGCAGTACAGGGGTTGTATGAGAATGAATTAATAATAATTAACGGGAATGTATATGTTACGGTCAAAGTGATAAATGTGAAAATTATGAATAATCGCCGGTTATTATTCGGTAAATGTGATTAATATGAGGTAATTTATGTGTGTATAAAACTAAATAGGCGGCTTAGGGGTGGCCCAAGGGCCACCCCCGCCGCACCTTAACCTATTTTTCACTTTAAATCAAAACATTATGTTATAGGCATCATGGAAGAGTACCTAATATTATTGAAAAAACATTCCAAACTCATTATGCCAAATTATATTAATATAACATATCAAAACGTTCAAAAGTTTGACTGTACACGAGCACGTACACAAGATGTTGTTCTCTTTTATGAAATTTGTTAATACTAAGGTCGAATTATCAAATAATCACTGTTAAATGTGATTGATTTATCACTTTTACCGCGACTGTCGGTAATTATTCATAATAACCGGTTATTATTAATAATTTTCAATTTATCACATTAACCGTAACATATACAAATGCATTTACTATGCTAAAATCGAACCCTCAACTTCGGGCTAGATTCATTTAATTGTCCTGCGATGATATTTGCTCTTGCATATACGGGCAAAACCTGTCGTTCTCATTGTCCACGCTAGTGCTACCAATTGTTACTTTAGCTTGGTAATCCAGTACGATAAATATTGATACTGATTCTAAGAATATTGTCCTTAATTTAACAATTGAACAATAGCAATATAATATCGATTCTGATTCACGTTTCTTTCAAACTAACTTAAAACTAACTAGAAAACTTTACGAACTCCATGCAACCTAAATGATTCTGCCTAGACAGTGGATACTTATTGGAAAAATCGTAAAGTAGAACGAACTTATTATTCATGCCGTAAGAATAATATCTTTAAGAACTTTAAGCAATCATTCGTAGCAATTTGCAAACCTTAGCATTCTCGAACAAAGGACGAATTGCATGATACTATCAGAAAGTTAAATTGGAATAAAACTAGCTACGAGTAAAGCGCGTGTAGAACGGCAACCCCATACAGGGAATGGCAAAATCTTTTGGCAGAAGAATACGTTATAAATCAAAAGTAATAAAGAAAATGCTGCTTGAAAGTAAACAAGAATCGTACGAGTAATTGCGATGGCAATTTTTGTGTAGAAGTTATTTTCGTAACCAACCATTTACTCATTTAGTATTTGCTGTCTAAATTGGTCATTGGAATCTTTATCAGTAATTTTATTGATTAAGTGAAATATGTATTTTCATTGGGCTGCTCAAATGTCGATGTTATGTATGAAACTTTTTACTCTGGGTTGTAAGGATCACATGCATTATACCTAGGTACAATAGAGCACACTTATGCATTCTTATTATTTTGTCGTACACTAAAGCTCTACTGAGTAGGAAAAAATAATAAGAATGCATTTAGTGAAACGTAAAATCATAAAAAGTAGGTATATAGTCCGTTTATTTTAAACCTAAAATGTACATTTTTTTTATTAGTATAACCATCGGATAAAATAGCAACACCTAACAAAAAACATTCGGTAGTTTGACTTACTGGATTGCACATTGAAAACGTACGTCTACCTGAGCAAATATGCTTACACTTGGACGACAAAGGTAGCGTTCGAGGGCTCGAATAGTTATCATAATTTCGAAGTTTGGGTTACGATGATGGGTATAATTATTTGAATAATTTGTAATAAAAACTACACCTGCAACCAAATAATCTGTTCTATCGTAACTGGTAGTATATTATAGCGGTATATATGGCATGTATTTAAATGATCTTTTTAAATTAGCAAAAACGGCATATAAAAAAATCTAAATGGTCATCTATTTTAATGATTGATCCTCTTTCTTTGAGACATAAAATAAATGAAATCGATCGATATTTTAACCTCTTTTGAACTACGCAAAAAAAATTTGAGATGTAAAAATTATATCTGATCGTTACTTGTTGGTCCTCAAATATAAAAGAAATGAGCACCAAATATTCAATATTGTGATACTTTTTTAAATAATTCGATTTGTATACATTATTTTTTGTCTATATCAAATAATCTTCAAAATAATTATGTTATGGTACTTATTTTTATTAAGTTGTAGTCAAAGGATGGAAACTATTTAAAGGCACTTGATGTTCAAAGATTTTTTTTATTAAAAAAGCATACTTAACACGTTCACACTGCGTTATCGGGTCGAATTGACCTTAGGTGCTGGATGCGTTGGTGCGGGATGGATATATTCGGTCTTTTCAGTAGTACGAAATATAAATATTGTTTTGACAGATGACTTTATGGTCACTGATCACGGTCGAGATCGGTATACTAAGAGAAAATCAACCTTGCGATTTGAAAAAAATAAAGAGGTAAAAATTATGATGTCGGGTTCAGGGATGTCAGAAGTAAGAAATTATTTTACATAGCGCCTCTAGTCCCAAAATAAGCAAAGCTTGTAATTTAAACACACATGGCAATGTACCATTCTGCTTGCTTATTGGCCGCTAAGCCCTTGGCCAACTCAGTAACCAATGACGGACGATTGTCACTCAACCACAAAGTACCGCGTAAATTAAAAGATATTTTTTAATTAAAAATATTAACCAATAATATTTTTAGTTAGATCAAATATATTTTAAAGTTAAGTTATACATAGATCGAAATGTATTTATTAGGTGATCAATATTAAAAGGCAAACTTGATATAAAAATCATCAAATTAACAAAATTAAAGATCAATAACTAAAAAAGAGGATCAAATATTATTTTTGATTACCAAATATTAAAAGAGTATGTTAAACATAAATATTATGTTACCTTAAATGAAGATCATTCATAATTTATCCGTAGATCAACTAATATAGACCCAATAATTAATATAAAGATAAAATATAATAAAAAACATCATTTATTTTTAAAAGTGCACATACAAAAAAGATCAATTAGTTTTTAGAGGATCAAATAATATTGTCCCATTAATTATCGTGATTCAAGCAAAAGAAAAATGAGTAAAAAAATGTTACCCTGAAGTGGTGGTAAGGCGGACGGAAGAGTATAGGAGCCACTCGAAGCGTAGAGAATTATCTCTACTTTTGAAGAATTTTTAGAATTATTTGTATTAACAAAGATTTTATTAGGTGTTCATTTTGAACTAGAGATTCCTCTACATTTTCTTCGAAACCATAAACACTTTTTGCAAAACACTCTCACAAACAAGTCAAAGATAAAAACCGGGCCAATGCTATTGTGTGTCCCGTGTATCAGCGTATATCAGCGTTTATACACAGAAAGAGAGATACACAACGTTTACGGGCGTTATATACAGCGGTGCAGACGCATCCTGGCGCGCGCACTCGTAACTTTATTAGCTACGTTTTTCTTTCGCCGCCTTTGGCTATATGAGAAGAAGAAACAGTGACCTCTAGAAAATCGGCCTCGTTGGCACGCGCACCGACGATCGCCAAACGGCTAGAGTACCTTCTGCACTCGCCACTCTGCCCGGTGAAGCTGGAAAAGCTCCTCAAGCAACCAGCGCGCGTCCCTTAAAAAAAAACCTCTATAAAAGTTGAAAGTCGATTTTAACTTCAAGAATATCTAACAGTATCTTCATTCAAATTGTAGTAGATACTTTTTTGCTTTCTACATTTTCCATCATCATCATCATTTCAGCCATAGGACGTCCACTGCTGAACATGGACCTCCCCCAATGAGTTCCACAAAGGCCGGTTAGTAGCGGCCTGTATCCAGCGCCTTCCTGCTTTGTGATGTCCATCTGAGGTCTACCAGGTGCATCTTTTAGAGGTCGCTGCGCTTTCCGGTACGTGGCCTCCACTCCACATTCTCCATATTGATGCTGCAAATGTAATAATAAACAACTTTCAAGTTTTTTTAGGTATTTCAGGTTTTCTTGAGTTAGATGAATGAAAAGAACTTGGGTGCTTCTTACAATTATTCTTGAAGAACAAGAAGAAATAAAGTCATTCCTAGGTTAAGCTATTGCCCTCAGTTACTATTATCTTTGTCCCTTATTTACCTACTAAAGGAAATATATGTTCGTTATAATATGTACCTATCCAATAGCCTACAAAAAGCTACTCAGCAGGACGTCCGTCAAATGGACAGGTGATAGTTATTCCCCTCCCTAAAGGCGCTATGAAATTTGGCAGGAGCCCAGTTTTTAGTTCCGCACTATTCACTATGAGCACACTTTATCCATCTCCTTTGTATGAGCGTGCAGAGTAATGGTTATGGGAATATATTTTCTAGTACTTTTCCGGTAGACGCCTAGTACTAATTACTCATAAGCATTAACAGTGAATTATTATAATTGCATGATTAAGTACTTATTGACAACCAAGGGCCGGAAGACGTAATATTCCCGCCCGTATTCACAAACGTTACTATGAGGTCTCACAATGCGCGTGAACGCACAGGGTGACAATCCAATCACAGAGCTCTGTTCAACACTGTGCGTTCGATTTGCTGCTTCACTTAAGCAAGTATCGTTTGTGAATACGGGCGTTAGGCTGAGTTGCACCATCTTACTTTAAAAACGTCAAACGTCAAAAATCTGCCAAACGCCATACAAAAAGCACCGGATTCCGTGGAGGGTAGTTGAACGGGAAGCATGGTCGATCTGTTTTAATGGTTTCAATTTATTATTTAATGGACTTTAGTGTACAAATTTGGTGTTCTAAAGTGCAGTGAAGTGATAAATTATAAAAAACATTGAAATACTTCGAATTTGAGCGCGCATCGAGTGTCGAGTGGGTTGTAGTATGAACAACCCGCTTTGGACCCGGTGGCGTCTCGAAACCTGCTTACGGGCATACTTAACTCCACGGAATCCATGAAAAATCAATAGAACTGAAACACCCACACCCACGTTCTATTGATAACTATGTCAATATTTTTCACTCGACATTGGCAGAAATAAACCTCCCAGAGAGGTTTGGTTGCCACAAATAAAAAAAAAAATCAAAAAGCACCGGTTATCGTTATAGTTACGGTTAAAATTAAGTGGTGCAGCTCAGCCTTATTAGTAACTAGCTTTTGCCCGCGGCTTCACCCGCGTAAAATTTAGTTTGTCACAGATCGTCATAAATTATAGCCTATATGTTATTCTGGGTTACAAATAATAATACTGTAAAGTTTCATCAAAATCCGTTCAGTAGTTTTTGCGTGAAAGATTAACAAACATCCAGACATCCAAACTTTCGCATTTATAATATTAGTATAGGATCTGTGGTATAGGTAGATAGAACAATCTGTTGGAGGTCGCGGAAAACACCTGGATGCGGGCAGCGCAGAACCGGTCGCTATAGAAATCCTTGGGGCGACCTTTGTCCAGCTGTAGATATCTTTTGGTTGAAATTTTGAAACTTTATACCTATGATACTTGTTAAGTAATTTTCTACATATTCTAAAGTTACGAGACTAAAAAAACTTAATTAATACTCCAAAATATTAATAAGTAAGGTCTGCCCAATGTCAAGGTTTTCTTGACCTTTCCCCGAGTTGATTAGCTGGGCAAGTTTCGTAGAAAAATGTAAGTCTCCGAACAATATTGACGCTGAATATACGGACGCAGAATGTCAGTTTGTAAATTATGTTCTAATACTGCCTACGCTAAATAAGAAAGGGTTAAAAGAAACAAACTTTACATCACGATGAAAGAAAAAATATAAGACTACCTAAATGTCGAAGCATAATTATGTAATAGTTTTAATAGTTAAGAAAGTCTATAAAAATGTATTGTTTGCTTTAATACTAATGCTATGGAGAAACATCATTTCATATCATAAAGCTTAAGTTAGCAGTTTGGAGGGATAATTAAGCCTACTCAGTGCTTATCCTAAATGATTCCTTCATTAATCAGAGAAAATAAAGATATCGTTATCTAATTATTATACCTAATCCACGTAACGATGATTAGGCAGAATATAAGTACCTACATTACCACTATTCTTACATAATATAAGTACTTCTACATTTATTTGTTTTGTGTTATTGGGACGAAACGTGCTGGAAATATGGGGACGTGTAGAATACATGATGTAAAGAATTGCGTAAATATATCTTACGAATATTCTGTTAATAATAAGTAATTATCTAGAAAGCAATTTGACATCACCATAACAATGGCATTTCCAGCAGTACCATTCAAGTACATAATATTCTCAATTGGAAACGTGTTGTTCCTTCCCAACCCATCTTGCCAACATGGGAGGCCAAATCCTCCATTATGCCTCTAGTAAATAAGAGAGGGTCAATCTCCTGCAGTGGAGACTAAATGACCTGACATATGATAATTATATTCTATTTTAGTAGTAAAAATCGTATAACTCGTTCAATGAGAAATATAAAATAATTAGCACAAATATGTATTTGTGAATTTAGTAGTATCCAAAGTCTTGGTTATCTTGTCTGAAGTTCGTAGCTGATCTCAAGAAACAACGAATACCAGCAACGCCCCCTAGCATTATCCTCGTAATACTCAGTCCCTAGCTTCTAGTTGCAAAGATCTCTACTTAACGCTACTTTCGTTAGAGGGCACCACTGTTCTATTACTTTTATTAGAAACTGTAATGTTAATATTACATGAAGATATTGCATTCCTAAATTACATTTTTTTTATATGCTAGACAAGGCAGGTATTTGACCGCAATCGAACCTGGTGTTAAGTGAGATGCAGTCTAGGCTGGTACATATCTGCATTGTAATAATGCAATTTGACCCAATATAGCAGAAGTAGAGTGCTACTAAACTGAAAATACGATAACCACTACCGTGATAAATTGCCTTTAATTGTTCTTTTCTGTCCATAAATCTTGTGTTTTTTATTATCATTTATTGAAAAGGTAATTTCGTTAATGGGTGCGAACTTCAGCCATACAATCTATCATTAGTTCATTACTCAGGTCGTTTAATATGAAATAATGTGTGTAGAGCAAGCTTTGGTAACAGTTAAGTGTATTTTATTTTATTTAACTGTAATATTTCTGTAACTGTAGTATGCAGAACTGGGGCAGCAAGGTTCTGGAGTGAAGGAAAGCGCAGCGTAGGACGTCCGCCCACAAGATGGACCGATGACCCCATAAAGGTAGCAAGAAGGCGCTGGATGCAGGCCGCTGCCAGCCGGTCATCATGTAAGTCTTCATCTTCATGAATTGTAATTTCAGTTTAACTCAATCATCTATTTTATATAAGGTGTTATTTTTTGTACTGATCATACTTTACCAACGCATCTAATAAAATCATACAAATACAACCCAAGTGTTTTTAAAAAAAAATTCAGGCTAGTTTTTGTTTTTACTTTTCCTAACAAAAAAAAGATATTATTTTTACAACCATCCTGTCTTCACTCACTGCTTCTCTCTCTTTCTTTACTCATTTCATTCATACGAGTACGAACAATGGCCGCGCGCATTCATTCAACGTTCACACACATAAAGGTTAGATTACACTAAACCTACGTTACCAAAAATTATCACTCGTGAGTATGTACGATGTTACGTCATGTTAATAGGTACTACGCGCTGGGAGAAACAAAATCTAGCTACATAAGTAGGTAAATAAGTGTATTTTCATTAGTGTAATAGCGGGGGACTTTTCCAACGAACCGAGGCGAATCATCCGCGTTAAACTAGAAATTTAAAAAAGGATAGAAATTGGAATTCAATATCTACGGTTTCGTAATGCCTACGCAATTTATTTAGAGACGTAATAAAAAATTGATAGGTACATACCTATTACTACTTCGCTTCGCTTCAGTGGAAATGCACCCTAATATTGAATATGAATAGGTGTTGTAAATAAAACTCACTGATCAATTTTCCTGGTTTTAATTCCTAAATTATGATTTGCCATCACACTTTAGATTCATTGATTTTACTTATTCACACATTTACCTATTTTGAATGTTGTTATTTAAAGTTCCTAGGTTATTATTACACTAATCACAATACATTTTGAACGTCAAGCCTTTGTTGAATGTTCACGTAAACACTGTCTTGCACTGTCTAATCTAGCCACGATCGAATTGAGGTAATGCTTTCGGGCTGCACACTTGCTTGCTGTTCACTAGACACCACGTCGGATGTTGTATTCACAATTCGCGCACTAACTTTTTTACGGAAAAAGTCCCTTTCGCGTAAACAAGCACTCATCTGTCCAAATCACACTGTAGGTATGTACCTAGGTAGACTTCCGCAATAACCATCGATAGAACTAGGTCGCGGTCGTGGCCCTTTGGCAACAACTCCTTGATAAGGCATTCCGTATTTTTACGCAAAAGCCGCCGTCTGCGGCGCTCGCATCTGGGTACCGCCAGCACTGTGCCGGTGATTGAAATTGAAATCCAGAACTTCGTCCTCGAAGCGCACGGAATCTCGTCAAGTCAGGATACGGCTGCGCTCCCTGAAGCGCTGCGCGGCTCCAAACAAGCAATGAAGGTTTTCGACTCGTCAATGTTTCTCGTCGGCCAGTTAGTGTGCCCGAAACATAATTTCACCTGCGTTTTGTTATTGATCAAGCGCGGCATTGTAATAAATCACACATACACTGCAATACGTTTGGGCGCATTGGACGGACTGGGACGATTATTTATGTTGTTGCGCTCCCGCATGCCGATCGGCGGCTCGGCGCGGGCTGTGGGCGCGGAGCGACTGGCAGCGAGCGATATCAATATGGCTTATGGCCGACTCACGCGGCGCGGCACGTGGCAGGTCGTTGCCCTCGGCCGGCTACTACGATAGTGCGTACAAACGAATACTCACCGCGCTCAAAGGATGATTTATTTTTTATTTTTTTCGAAACATTCTTTGTCGTTTTACTCGAAAACTAGCCTGAATTTTTTTTTAAAAACACTTGGGTTGTATTTGTATGATTTTATTAGATGCGTTGGTAAAGTATGATCAGTACAAAAAATAACACCTTATATATGTATTTATTTATTATATATGTCGGAGAACGGTCACAAGGGGCAGGACATTATGTTTCACCAGGAAGTTAAATAAAACGATGTATAGTTTTTACACTATAGATTGTTGTATTTCGGTAAGAATACAATAATAATATTCGAGCAGTCTCACACACAGGACCGAGACAACAATACCGAGCGGCGGGTAAGGTTAGAATGCCACGACTTTTTTTTTTTTTTTTTTTTTTTTTTGAAGGGACGCGCGCTGGTAGCTTGAGGAGCTTTTCCAGCTTCACCGGGCAGAGTGGCGAGTACAGAAGGTACTCTAGCCGTTTGGCGATCGTCGGTGCGCGTGCCGACGAGGCCGAGTGTGGGGTTCGCGAAGCGAAGCCCAGGCTCGTCCGCGTCGGTCGCAGACCGACGTTCGCGATCGGGCCGTATCGAGCGCATAAGGCGCCCGATCAGTGGCGAACCCAACTAGAGGGTTGCCCACCGCGGTGTTGGACCAAAGTCCAGCCTACGGCGGGCTCACTCTAGTGGGCCCGATCGAGGGGGACTACGGACGCGGCCTGAGGGCGCCATGGTAGGCTCGGACCTCGGCTCAGGCCGTGTCCGGGGGACGGATTGGGGAGAACCGGCCCGGTACATGTCTGTACCGTCCGAAATGGAAGGCAGGGCCTCGTACTCGCCGGCGAGTACGGTGTAACGAGCTACTGTGTTGTGGAGTAGTTGGCGTGCTTAAGGCAGTGATGTCTGTGTTCAGAAATTCGGTAATAGGATCGTCCGGGTCGTCTAGGACATGCCTAGGTCGTCGGTATTGGGCAGCGACATCTTTCTGGGGTGTATACGTGGCGGCGCTAACGATAAGAGGGTTTTTGTGGTTGATCGCTTTATCAAAGTAGCGGCGAGAGGCTTCTTTCATAAAGTGATCGATCGATGGGATCTCGAAATCTCTATGGAGATTCGTATTACGCACGAACCACGGGGCATCCGCGGCTCGGCGTAAGAATTTGTTTTGGAGGGTCTGGAATTTCTTAAGGTCTGTGCAGGAAGTGTGAGCAAACACCGGACTGGCGTAAGTCAACACTGGACGGATGCAGGTTTTGTAAATTGTCAACTTATTTCTAAGTGACAATTTACTTTTCCTTCCAACTAGGTGGTAGAGTCGGTGGATGTAGTGGTTCGCACGGCTCAAGACGCGTCTGAGGTGCGGAGCGAACGATAATCTCTGGTCGAGAGTGACACCTAAGTATTTGGCCTCACTTTTCCAAGGAATAGTTTGGTCAAATAAGGTGAGATGGGTGGGGACATTAGGACGAGTGCGAACCGGAGGACGTTTCGCAGACAAAGCCCTAGAAAAGTACACTGCTGCACTTTTTTCGGGATTTACCTCGATACGCCACTTCCTGAACCATTCGCCTAATTGTGTGACTGCGCGTTGGAGCGCCAAGATGACGTAGTTCCGATTACGTCCGGACTTGTAGAGTGCGGTGTCGTCCGCAAAGAGGGCTAAATCCGTATTCGGATATTTAGGGATGTCATTGACGTACAATGAAAAGAGGATGGGCGAGAGCACGGAGCCCTGGGGGACTCCGGCTCTTATGGGGCGGGGGGAGGAGAGGGAGCCATCTACTCGGTAACGAAAGGTGCGATTCGATAAAAAGTCCCGTAAGATGTGCACGAGACTGTCCGGCACACCGAGTTCGTAAAGCTTGTAAATCAAGCCATTGTGCCAGACTTTATCGAATGCCTTCGCTACGTCGAAGAATAACACTCCTGTCCCTACGGGTGGCTTAGCAGTGAGGCCGCTAAGTATATGCTCCGTTAAGCGGTGCACCTGTTGTACGCAGGAATGTGAGGCGCGGAAGCCAAACTGTTCGTTTATTAAGAGATTATTAGAAAAAACAATCTCTTAATCGAGAAACAATTATACGTTCGTATAACTTACCCATGGTCTTTAAGAGACTGATGGGTCTGTAGCTTGTGGGGTCAGCCAGTTTCTTACCGGGCTTTGGGATGCCAATGACTTCTGCCTCTTTCCACGCGTCGGGAAAGATGCAGTGAGACATGGCCGCGTTGAAAATAGCAACTAAGAGGTATACTAGGGGGGCGGGCAGGGCGCGTAAGACTCTATTAGAGATACGATCCGGGCCGGGGGCTTTGTTGGGACGGAAACCTTTGATTATCGTTCGCACCTCGTCGACGTTGGTCGGGTCTAGGGTTGTGGTCGGAGGGAGGGCGGCTCTACGTTCGACTTCGCTGTCCACCATGCGGAGGTGGGCAGAGTCTACTGGGAGGGTACTGGGGGAGCACTGTGCTTCTAGACTGTCGGCTAGACATTCGGCTTTGGCGTCGTCGTCAAACGCAAGCGTTTGATCGGGACGTAAAAGCGGTGGTGTGGACGCTACGGTGTCAGACTTAAAGGCTCTCGTCAACTTCCAATAGGCTTGGTGAGATGGCGAGATTTCTTTAAGTAGATCATCCCACTGATTGTTACGGAGTTCCGCGATACGAGCCTTGACAGCGCGCTGTAAGGAACGTAGGCGGACTCTGTTTTCCTCGGTTGGATAAGCGTCATAATCGCGAGTGGCTGCGTTCTTTGCCCTCAATAGTTCTCGCGCGTCGTCCGGCAACCTGAGACGGTGGTTAGCCATCGCAGGCACTTGCCTAGACGAGTCGCCGATGGCGACCGAGATGTGACTAGTGAGCGCATCGATCGCGTGAATAGTTTCGTGAGGCGAAACTATATCGTCGGGGATTGAGGACAGTTGTGGGCTCTGACAGTTCCCAAGTTTTACCTTGAGTTTGTCCCAGTCCACAATTGTCTTCATAGTGGGTGTAGACTCAGGAGAGCCTAGTTGTAGTACGACCGGGCGATGGTCAGAAGTGAGCGCGTGCATGGTTTCTATAGAGTGTAGGCGGAGGCCTATATTCTTTAGAATTGCCATGTCCAGAATGTCGGGCCGATGCTCGACATTGTAAGGATAGTGAGTGGGCGTCATAGGGACTAAGATGTCAAAGATGAGTTCCTCAGAGAGTTCGCTTAACATGTTGCCATTGGCAGTGGATGTTACGCAACCCCAATGAGTGTGTTTGCTATTAAAGTCGCCGCCAAGAATGACTGCACTATTCATAGCAAAGAGGGCCTGAAAGTCGCTCCTTAAGGGAGTCTTGTTCGGGGAGAGGTAAACCGAGCCGATGAGGATGGGCTCGTGTCCGGTCATGGCTAGCCGACAGAGTGAGACTTCTAGGTTAGAGAGAGAAGGGGGATCGACTAAAGCACAGTGCAGAGAACGCTTATAATAAATAAGCGTGCCGCCGCCACGTGTGGGCCTATCGTGTCTAATGATATTGTAGTTCGCTATCCTAGGATTGCGAATAGAGGGTGTTAGGAGGGTATCTTGAACCAGAAAGATGTCGACCTGGTGGTCGGTAAGGAACTGAGTAACCTCGTCCTTCTGCTGTCTAAGACCGTTAGCGTTGAAAAATGCTAAGGTGATTGACCGGGGTTTGATCCTAGCGGTGGGATTAGCCATTACGGAGCGTGGAAAGAGGAGATAGCGTAGCAAAAGTCTACGTGTTCGGCGAGGATAGACAACCTATCCATGATGTTGCCTTCGCCATTAGTCGCGCGCAGTTTTGCGGCGATCACAAACATCTCGCCGACATTAATTTGGCCAAAGAAGTCTCTGACCAACTTAATGTCAGCCGCAGGTGAATGTGAAGGCTGGGGCTTGGCCTGAGGGGCCGGGACTTTGTGGGCTGGTGCCTTAGGGGCAGGGGGACTTGGGTTAGGCGCCTGTTGGGTAGGTGCCTTTGGCGTAGCCTTAGGGGCTGGATGGGGTTGAGGAGCCTGCTGGAGCGCGGGTGGGGCCACAGCTGTTTGGGTGGGTGTGGGAGTAAGGCTGGCAGCCTGGGTGTAGGCCAGAGGCCTAGCCCAAGCATTGGGCCTGTTGGGGCGGAGGCTAGGAGCCTCACTTGCTACCGCAAAGTTGCGAGTAGCATTGATCTGCCTGGGGGCAGAGGGGATGGGGGCACGCGGCTGAGTGCGTGGAGCCCGGGGACAACCGCGATAATTCGCAGGATGACCCTGGCTACCACACAGTATGCAGCTCGGTGGTTCGGTGGCTGTGGCCTTGTCACGGACACAGTCGGCTGTGCCGTGATCGCCTAGGCACTTGACGCACCTAGGACGGGCGTGACAATTACGGGCAGCGTGCCCGTAATGTTGACAGCGGTGGCACTGGCCGGGAGCGCCGCGCTTTCGGGGTGGCTCAACTTTGAGCCCGGAGATGAAGCAAACCGTTTTCAAATTGAAAATCGATTTCGCTTCGTTGGAATAGTCCAAGACTACTTGGACAAGGTCAAATGGTTCACGTGTACGAGTCCTGTACAGACGGTGAACCTGTTTGACGGGAAAGTTTTGTGCCTTGAGGTCGGCCAAGATGGAGGCGGAGTCTAGCTCCTTGGGAAGGCCACGGATAACAACCCGCAGCTCCCTTTCCTCCTCGCGAGGGAAGGTATGATAACCGATACGGTTTTCATCAAGGAATCGAGTTAGGGCTCGGTGCTCGTCCGAGGTGGACAAGGACACCTTAATGCCTACATTGCACGACTTAGCGTGCGAGAAATTGATGTGGCGCTCCTTGAGCGCGCCGGAAATTTTGTTCCAGGACGCCTTGTCCTGGACAAAGACTGGGGGGACTCTGGCAGTCCGGCCGGTGCTCGACTGCGAGCCGGAGGGCTGGGAAGATTGCGAGGGCTGGGATAGGCCCGAGTTGGCCTTCAGCGCCTTCGCAGGGGGGGAAGGAGGGGGAGAGGCCGCGGATTTGCGGGTCCTCTTCGGACGACTGACGGTGGTGAAACCACCGTCATCGGCGTCTGAGACAGAGTCACATTCCATGTCCCTACTGGGGGCATGGGATTGGTGATCTATCACAATAGAGTGCTCGTTCGTGAGCGGGATTGGTAGCGGGGCCGAGTTAGGATCGCACATGGCGTCCTCGGGACATGACGGGGAAGCAGGCTCCTCATAGACGGAGCTTGCGAGGGATTTTGCCCGTATGTGGGCTTTAAACCCGGAGAGAACCTCCGGGTGAGTGGCCCGGAGGAACTTTAATAGTTCCTCCGTGTCCATGGCATGGAGGGTGTATTCGCGACGCGTGAATCTACGCCGGTTCGCAAGTCGCAACCACCGAGAAGAGCCGGCAAGAAACTCGGTGGTTATAGCGGTGTGTAAGTCCCGCACAGTCGGTGTAAACCGAGCGGGGTGTGTCGGAAAAGTGTGCCCTAACCAATGTAACTACGCCGCAACGTAGCAACGCCGCGACGTAGGGTGAGTACCTACTCCTAGCAGTCCTTCAGGAGGGCCCCGGTCGCAAAAACAACCAGGGATACGCTCCTTCAGGGATGGAAAATAGGGAGGGGTAGGGGGGGTCACGCCCGGCAGTGAAAAGACTGTGAAACCGAGTGTCTCAAGGGCGAGGAGGAACGCCTCACCCTCTCAAACGTGCCTTCCAGGAGGCCAAGGTTCACAGCCTAATATACCGGCGGCGGCAGGAAATTTCAGCGCCTTGAAAAAGGCACTGTCGGTCGCTCCCAATCGAACCGAACCGCCTTTAGAAAGGCGTTTAACTACGCTTGTTCGTTATCACCGTTAGGTATCCCAAGCGCAGCCGCGGGCAAGCCACGTAATTGTGACAAAACACCACAGAAACAAGACTCGCAGAGCGAGGGCGATAAGCTCGACGAACTCGGAGCGCAGCGCATGCGAGCGGGCGGGCGAGGCGGAGCGCACGTCCGTACCGTGCGAGCGATGCGAAGCGAATGAATGCCACGACTACGGTCGTGCTCGTTCTTTTATACAGCCATCCCCACCCAAACCGGCTAGCAGGTAGCGCCCGACCTGTCTCGGTACGGTCAATACAACTCCTTTTACTTACTGCAAACTATTTTATAACATAACTAGACATTTACAATAAATCAAATTATAATTTATTACATTTAAAATTAATGTTGTTATTATTATTTGGTTTTATTTTTATTAAAATGATTACTAAGTAATTACATGACAATCAATATTCTACGACATATATTTTATATATTATCTATGTATGTAGCATATTTGTTTTTGTTTTTCTTTCCTGCACTAGAAGTACCGCCAAACAATTTTTTTTCTGCTCAACCCAAAGGTAAACTGGTCGAGAATGCTTTAGTGCATTAAGTTCGCCTTATGCACAAATTTATTTTGGCATAAAAGTTTAAATAAATAAGTCAAGGGGGAGGCCTATCTTCAGCAGTGGACTTCCTGTTGCTGAAATGATGATGATTATAAACTGTAATATTTACTCAATCTCTTATTACAATACCCCTTACACTTACATTATGTATAATAAGATGTTTTTCTTACTTCTCCTACTAATGATTCTCGTAAAATGAGAGCATATCAATCTATTACAAAATCCTTTCCGATTACATAAGATGCCGCGGCGTTAAAGTTGAACTGCTGTCTTCTGTACCTTAATAAATAAGTTACTCACAAATTAGAATCCCACACGAAAGTGTTAAACATTTATTAGCATCCTATTATTGAGTCAAAGTAAGACTGTGCATTTGTACAGTCAATGACAAACTTGGCTTCTGTAACGAACGCGAAACAAAACAAATGAGTTTCGCAGCCAATTAGAAGAAGAGTCATAATTGCTTAAGTTTTTTTTTCTCACGAATGAACATTTGGAAGCAGGTATACCTAAGAATATAAAATGTAAGAGAGAGATCGGTCATAGGAACGAACTACATTACAGATAAATATGTTAGAATTTCCTAGGTAATGTAAAAAATGTGGACCAAAACCATCATCATCATCAAGTCATTTAGACAAGGTTGCACCATCTCACTTTAACATTGACAAACATTAAAAATCTGTCAAGATCCATAGAAAAAACACGGTCATCGTTATAGTTATGGTCAAAGTTAGGTGGTGAAACTCAGCCTTAGTCTCCACAGCTGTCTAATTTACCTGAGGCCTAATCTAATTAGCCTAGAATATTCATTTTTGGGGTAATAGAAGTCATCAGTAAATGTATAAGCTGTCACGTCTACAGAATAATAAAAACTATATTTATTTATTGCTATAATGTTGCATCGCTCGTTGTCGTTTCATTACGCATGATAGCACACGTGCCATTCCAATGAGCACTCCATCAGATAAGTTTTATAGGATTATTGTGCGATTGAATTCCTATTTCAAGTATACAAATAACATACGCTACACTCACTCGACTATAAGTCTTGATTTATCTGCAAACAGGTTTTTGAAAAGCGCTTTTGCACGTCCCAGTATTCCTTAAACCGTACCATTATTTCGGGACAATTCGATTCCTGAATTATGTCTCATTAGTGTAGAGTACTTTTGTTATGACATAAAACAGTATAGCCTTGAGATAACTCAATATAATGGTGCAATATAGTCATAAACATGCCTATTGCCTATGGCGGCATAAGTATAAAGTCTAAAACCAGGCATGGTTGAGACCTCAATCATTATCACATACGATAAAAGAAGTGACTAATTACATCTCTTTCAATCCAAACACAGTCAACTTCACTAATTCTTAAATAAAAACAACACAGTCTCTCGATAAAAATACTAATTTGTTGTGATCAAAACAGTATTAACTCAGCATAAAAAGGCAAAACAAAATTTCCCTACTTATCATATTGACAACATCCAAACTGATGACACAAAGTGCGCTTCGAAATCCGCAATTAATCAATCGAAATCGAGTAATGAGTTATCACAATCGGAATCTACTAATCATCGGTAAGTGGCGCTTATCACGTTAATCACTCAACGGACATCATTAAGTTGCTAGTCTTCAACAGGAGTTGATACGTGACGGACGAAGTGATCTGTGAACACGAACGTATATTTTGGAATAAGTGATTTGTTTTTGTTTTTCTTACGATGCTGTGTTCACGGTAACATACAGTATGGTAAGCCAGAAGTGTAATTTTAGTTATTTATAAAACTTTTAACACTTACGAGTATCGTTGGTGGAAATCCCCTGAATCAGGGCACGTAATCAGTAAATGAACCGAATTCCTAGATTTTTCTATTATTTTTGCTTATCATTTCAGTGATAAAATTTACCATTAATGCGTTAGTTGTTTGTTTTTAATTACATGTTTTACTCTTAACTTTTAAATATATGCAGGTTTTATAATTATATAATAATACAATATTAATTTTGTTTTCATATATGATATTAGGACTTACTTTCTTATTTTATGAGAGTTCTTGAGTGAACTCTCACAAACAAACTCATGTTTACAATGTAATCTTGCGTAATATTAATAGATTAATGTTGTACAGACACAACATCCTATTTATCCAGTCATATTTATCTTGAAGAAGTTTTTTTTTAGTTTTTATTGATTGAACAATAGTGAGAGCTACTCTAGAAATGGCACAAATCATATCTACAACATAACTCAACACTTTGTTACTTCAAACTTAGTGATGGTAGAGCAAAAATAGCATTAAATTATAGTAAACTAGTAGAGTGAGTCAGTGCGCCTTCCCTTTTAAAAATATAGATATAGTGATATTCTTGCTTTTCTGTTTAGAATGAGTACAGTCGGACCACGGGGTCCGTGGTGCTCCAAGTGGGTGCCTTGGAGCTGCTGGCCAGGTATTCCATGAACACCAACAGGGTGACCAGCGTCTTGTCCTCCCTACATGAGTTCAGGACACAAGAAGCCGAGCAGACTGGAGGGAAACAGTGGAATTGGAAGTATTTAAGGGTAAGTTGGTAATTTCAAAAATATTTCTGAGGACTGGGTTTCAGTTTTTAGACAATTAGTTATAATAAGGACGCAATGCCAATATAGGTCATTCTCGAACTTTGAGTTATTATGTACCACCTGAATTCCACATTTACCTATGTTTTACAAATAAATAATTTGATTTGATTTGAGACTGACCCTAATTCATAAATTAAGTGAAAAATCAATGATGATTTCGCCCAGGAATGGACTAGAACTGGCTCAAACAATGATGATGATGAATAACGTAAATGATACTACATATTTGTAGATAGAACAGTCGGTCTTAAATGCTTGCTCATAAGAGTTGGTTACAAAACCATGAGTACTCCACATTTATAATTTTGGTATGATAAC
This sequence comes from Ostrinia nubilalis, assembly GCF_963855985.1. NCBI lineage: Eukaryota > Metazoa > Arthropoda > Insecta > Lepidoptera > Crambidae > Ostrinia > Ostrinia nubilalis. Next base: position 6,484,122 of record NC_087088.1, on the reverse strand, counting down.
GCCCACGGGATGATACTACGCTACAATTTAGAAATTCATTCTGGAAACTTTATTGTGTATTAACATGTAAAAATCAGTATACTACAGTAAATAATATAATTTTCTACGAACAAAAAATATATTTGTACTTAGTAAGTTGTGCCGTGTGGGGACGGCCATAAAGAATACTCTTCCCCACCACCAACAGGAGGCGTGTCGTAAGAGGCGACAAAATCCCTGCAGCACCGGACGGGCAGCAGCGTCTGCGTGCGAAACCTTATAAAAAACTGCGATCGCCAACCCGCCTGCCAAGCGTGGCGATTAAGGCAAATCCCCCCCATGGAGAGGAACAAAAAAACACGGCCCCTAGTCCCCGGCGGCCCCACTATCCCGGGCCACGGTAGCGGTCACGGTAACGGTGGGGCGAGGGGTGCTAAGAATCACCGGGTACCGACAGGCTACCAACCCCGACGACCTCTGGCCCTGGCAACATTTAACACTCGCACGCTGCGGACTGACGTGAGGCTCGCCGAACTCGAGGAAGAACTGAGCAGGTTGCGGTGGGATATCGTAGGATTATGCGAAGTCCGAAGAGAGGGGGAGGACACCATAATCCTGAAATCCGGAAACCTGCTCTATTTCCGGGAGGGCGACCAGCAGTCCCAGGGTGGTGTCGGGTTTATCGTCCACAAGTCCCTTGTCAACAACGTGGTCCAGATCGAGAGTGTTTCGGCGAGGGTAGCGTACCTTATACTCAGAATCACCTAACGGTATTCGCTGAAGGTCATACAGGTATACGCACCGACCACGGAACACCCCGACGACGAAGTGGAGACTATGTATGAGGATATTTCCAGAGCCATACATAGCTCCCGGTCCCATTTTACCGTTGTGATGGGGGACTTCAACGCGAAGCTGGGTAGACGAAGCGATAATGAGCTGAAAGTGGGGCAATTTGGGTATGGAGAGAGGAACGCACGTGGCCAACTGCTGGCTGGCTTTATGGAGAGGGAGGGCCTCTTTATGATGAACTCCTTCTTCAGGAAGCCAAAACAGCGAAAGTGGACATGGCTGCATCCCAATGGCGCTATAAAAAATGAGATCGACTTCATCTTGTCGACGAAGAAGCATATATTCAATGATGTCTCTGTGATCAACTCGGTCAAAACAGGAAGCGATCACCGAATGGTAAGAGGCACATTGAATATCAGACCCAAGCTCGAGAGGCGTCGACTGATGAAGTCTACGCTCCGCCCAGCGCCCATCCAACTCCAAAACCCCGAAAGCTTTCAGCTCGAGTTGCAAAATCGTTTCGAATGCCTAGGAGACTGCGAAAATGTGGACGAATACAATGACAGGTTCGTGGAAATTGTCCAAACGACTGGGTCTAAGTTCTTTAAAACCCGTCGTCCAAAAGGAACCAAAAAGATCTCTGACCTCACCAATAAACTTATGGAAGAGAGACGAAACTTGGTTCTGCAGTCCTCTGAAGATGCTGCTCAGTATCGGCGTCTTAACAGACAGATCTCCAAGTCTTTGACTCGCGATCTACGCCAATTTAATACAGATCGTATTAAAGAGGCGATTGAGCGTAACAAAGGCTCTAAAGTGTTCGCTAGGGATCTGTCTGTTGGCCAAAGTCAACTGACCAAGCTGAAGACCGAGGATGGCAGAGACATCTCGTCGGGGCCTGAGTTATTGGAAGAGGTTGAGAAGTTCTACGGACAATTATACACGAGTGTACGTACACCTGTCACAAATCTAGCCGAAGACCCAAGAGCTAGACTGACCCGACACTACACCGAAGATATCCCGGACGTCAGCCTGTACGAGATTAGAATGGCTCTCAAACAGCTGAAAAACAACAAGGCACCGGGTGATGATGGAATCACGGCTGAGCTTCTGAAAGCAGGCGAAACGCCGGTACTAAAGGCTCTTCAGAGGCTGTTCGATTCCGTCATACTTGAGGGAAAAACGCCTACGGCATGGCACGGAAGTGTGGTGATACTTTTTTTCAAAAAAGGCGACAAAACCTTGTTGAAAAATTATAGACCCATCTCACTTCTGAGCCATGTCTACAAGCTGTTTTCGAGAGTCATCACGAATCGTCTCGCACGCAGGCTCGACGACTTCCAGCCTCCCGAACAAGCCGGTTTCCGAAAAGGCTTTAGTACCATACACCACATACATACGCTACGGCAGATTATACAGAAGACCGAGGAGTATAATCAGCCACTTTGTCTGGCGTTTGTGGACTATGAAAAAGCCTTCGACTCGATCGAGACCTGGGCAGTGCTACAGTCTCTCCAACGGTGCCAAATTGACTATAGATACATCGAAGCGCTGAAGGGCTTGTACGAAAACGCCACAATGTCGGTCCGCCTCCAGGATCAGAACTCGAAACCTATCCAGTTGCAGCGAGGGGTGAGACAGGGAGATGTCATATCTCCGAAACTGTTCACCACCGCCCTGGAAGATGTTTTCAAGCTTCTGGACTGGAGCGGATTCGGCATAAATATCAACGGCGAGTATATCACCCACCTTCGTTTCGCGGACGATATCGTAGTCATGGCTGAGACCGTGGAGGACCTAAACACAATGCTCGATGGCCTCAGTAGAGCCTCTCAACAAGTGGGTCTTAAAATGAACATGGACAAGACAAAAATTATGTCAAATGCCCGTGTTGTACCCACTCCTCTGAAGGTTGGAGACACTACACTCGAACTTGTTGACAATTATGTATACCTGGGACAAACAGTCCAGTTAGGTAGGTCCAACTTCGAGAAAGAGGTTAATCGTCGAATCCAACTCGGCTGGGCAGCGTTCGGGAAGCTTCGCGAAATTCTCACGTCCGAAATACCGCAGTGTCTCAAGTCAAAAGTATTTGACCAGTGTGTGTTGCCAGTGATGGTGTATGGCTCTGAGACGTGGTCGCTTACTATGGGCCTCATAAGAAGGCTCAAGGTCACCCAAAGAGCGATGGAGCGTGCTATGCTCGGAGTTTCCCTGCGTGATCGAATCAGAAATGAGGAGATCCGTAGGAGAACCAGAGTGACTGACATAGCCCGCAGAATCGCTAAAATCAAGTGGCAGTGGGCGGGGCACATAGCTCGAAGAGCTGATGGCCGCTGGGGCAGGAAAGTTCTTGAGTGGCGACCACGAGCTGGAAGACGTAGCGTGGGCAGGCCTCCCACTAGGTGGACCGACGATCTGGTAAAGGTCGCGGGAAGTACCTGGATGCAAGCGGCGCAGGACCGGTCTTTGTGGAAATCCTTGGGGGAGGCCTTTGTCCAGCAGTGGACGTCTTTCGGCTGAAACGAACGAACGAACGAACGAACTTAGTAAGTACAAGGAAACTCCCTCAAGTGAATACAACGAAAGTAAATGAGGAGGCGTCATTCAAACTTTTCTTATTGTTCAAAATAAGCCTATAATAGCAATATATTTATGCTACAGTACTATTATGATAACTACAATCATTTCTATGACTAATGTATAATAATCAAATTGATATCTATAAATAATACCATTAGCATAAGAGTTCATTGAATCATTGAATACTTATTACTTTATTTTTGTATGTAAACAATATTCTTTACTTTCAGGATCAATTCGACCAAAAAGATCTGGAAGGTTTATATAGAAAGTACGATGATAAGTTGAGGGAAACTCTCGTTTTTATTTATATAACTCTATTAGTTACATTTTCTACTATACACATAGTTTTAGTAATAATTGGAACATACACACAGGTAAAATTTTTTTGACCTACCTTTTAACTTGAAAATGCTTTCTTTTCTGCTGCAAATTGGCCTTTAAAATGGAATGCCAATATGATTTAAATTTTAAAGACAATTCGATTAATTTATCTTTGAAATAATTAATACATTTATTATTCTATAAATTATTTTATATACATTATTTCAGGATATTCAATCCCAATCAACCTATCTCTCAATGGGAATGTATATTTTAAGGATAACAGTCCCCATACTGTTCTTATGGAAATGCTTCTACGATCCGTTGAAGAAGAAATGGTTTTGGATGCCAATATTCGTCACTTTTATTATCACCATCGATCTGGTTATAACTGGTAAGTAGACTCTACTTTTGTAGTAAAAAAACTCATAAAACTCATTTATTTATGCAAGTAGGCTTTTAAAAAGCACTTTTACTATTTTTTGTAGCAGAGCATAATTAAAAAAAGCAAATAGTTACTTCTTTGGGCGGACATCGTCAAATAGTCGTGACACCCAAATTAGCCAAAAAGTTGACTACACGACCAATCCATATTCCAATTTTAACAAAGACGTTTTGTAAACTTTTTGGCTACTTTGGATGTCACAAACTATTTGACGCTGGACTGTACCAAATTGTCAAGTTGTCTAGAACTGAAATAAAGCTTAGTGAAATATGTTTAGCAAGTTAAACGTGCAGTTATACTGGGAAACCAGCGAAGGTTTAGGTAACAAACTCTTGTATTGTACTTTTAATATGATGATTTATCTCATAAAACGTCGTAATTAATTACGTGCACAATTTGTTAACATTATTGACAGTTACGATGACGAGCGACATTTTGGGGTTTAAGAACACTAATCTTGTTTAAAATTTATTTTTAAACTAATAATAACGGATTTAAAAAGTCTGGTCTAGAGTTTCGTTAACTTATTGTAATTTAATCAGACAGTGATTAATCTAGCTTTTCTGATATGCCCTTTCTCAAATTATAGAGGTTAATCCGTCATTTTTAGGTCCGTATTGGTAAAATGCATTCTTGTAACAAAGTAATTAAAACACCAGCTTATCGAGGATTTGGGAATTTATCAAACATGGCTCTTAAATTTTATCTGCATTGCAAATCCACACGTCGATTGAAAGCGAATTTCTGACTACTTTAACATAATAAAACAGTCGCGGTAAAATCCGGCATCGCGTAAATTTGTAACATTTACTTTATTATTTTTATATCGATATGCATACGGTACGAACAATGGTTCCAATGGAACAATGATGAATGGTTCAATCAATGGCAATTCAAACTAAATACTGCGACTGCAAGTTGGACAGACGACCTCATAAAGGAAGCATGAAGGCTCTGGATGCAGGCTGCTACCAATCGGTCATTATGGAAATCATTGGGGGAGACTATGTCTTATGGCTGAAATGATGATGATGATGATGATGGTGATGACTGCGATATCTTATGCGGTTCTAAACGGCGTTTATTTTAGTCCAATATGATAGGCACACGCAGATATACATACATAGAAAATAAAATATACTCTTGAGTAATGAGTAACTAAGTAAGACAAAACCACCGAACATACGACAGTATCACTAAATGTTCTACCTTTATATACCGCCTTCTTATTTGGACGTGCTAACTTCAAAAATTGTTGGACCTTGAAAAATTGTTGTTTAAACGAATAATACGAACCAATTTAACACAAAATGAGTTTTTTCCGAAATCTTACTGTATAATATTGATTCGACCAAACAAGAGTAAATATTAATCTTAGAATAAATCGTCACTTTGACATAGGCCCATGCTGAAACTGCCAATGTGCCAGTTATTACCAGGAGTTATTCTCGGATAAAAGTTTGGTCGAATCGGGCCTAATTGGTCATCAATATTTCAAAATTAATCTCTTACTTTTAGATGTTGCAGTGCCAATATACAGCTTCTTCGAAGGCATATCTCTGAGGCCAGCCTACTCTACCATGGCCCTGCTCTCTATTTACATATTTCTACCAATGAGGAACAATTTTCTTGCCATAATCTTGGGTGTGACTGTCAGCGTGATCTACGTCCTGATATTTGCCTTCTTTACGTACTTTGAAAACCCTCAAATCGGGGTGGTGGTAAGGGTTAGAATCTTTTCATGCACTTTCTTCGCTTTTTTGCACTTAATTTGTAAGTAAATATGTTGTGTTTAAATCCCACACAATATTAATGTGTGATGAATTAGTATATCAGTTGAACTGACGTAGATCCAAAACTAACCGTCTGTGTGTAATTTATTGTACTTAAACTGTCATTTTTTGGATGCAAGTCATTTCAACTGTTTAACTAATCGTGAATGTCCAGCTTTATTGTAAACTTTTTGTTAGCCTTTAATAGATACAAAAGGTTATAATTACTTTAAAAAAATAATCACATAGTATAAATGAGTTCAACACTCTAGAAGACAAAGGCATATTGTTAAAATAACACTCAAAATTCATTTCAAGCATTTAATTCATAGATTCAAGCCTGTGATTCCATCAAATATTGATATGCAAGCAATTCCAGACATGACTCTATATTAATTAAGTTAAAATCAAGTTTTATGCATTATTTTTAAATAAAATTCTAAGGCTTAGTTGCACCACCTAACTTTGACCGTAACTACAACGATAACCGGTGTTTTTGTATGGAGTTTGACAGATTTTTGACGTTTGTCAAAGTTAAAGTAAGATGGTGCAACCCAGCCTAAGAAACCTCTGTTTTCAGGTAGCTTCTGACATAATCTACCAAATCGGCGTGAACCTCATGGGCATTTACTTCAGGCTTATGAACGAGATAGTAACTCGGAGATCATTCCTGGACAGGCGAGCGTGTGTGGAGAGCACGCTAAGGCTGAAATTTGTCAAGGATCAAGAGGTATTTAAGTTTTGAAATAGTCTTTATTACTGGTGGATAGGAATTACTATACTCGAGCTAACAGTTGTTTAGAAATGGGTAGTTCAAAAAATGGTTACGTCACTCAGTTACTATTACTCTAGCATTTAGCTCTAGCTCCCTTCAACGGTTCTTTTAATCAGTATATTTTATAATATTAATCTGCTTACATCAGCAATTTAAAAATTAGAGCAATCTTTTAAGCGTATGAGTATGATACTCATATTTCAGTTAATTTAAGGAAAAATAATGTAATTTCCACTTTCAGGAGCGTCTGATGATGAGTATACTTCCAGAACACATCGTGTCCAAAGTGAGAGAAGATGTCAGGAAGATGTTTTTGGGTTTGCAGTCGCGCAGCCTGAGCTACAGTATAAGATCATTCACGTAAGTTAGTCCTTGTGATCTTTGTACTAAGGTTCAATTTACAAAATATAGCGGCTAGCTATAAAATCTATGAATGATGTCCATCTGGAATAATGTAGTGACGTTTTGAATAGTAAAAATCTTATTCCAATCCACACATTTCGGAGATTACCCCTACAACCACGTATACGCGTTTGCGTATACGTGTACTTTAGTTTAAAGTATAGGTATTTTTCCCAGTTTGGCTCGGTACTTAGTAGGAAAATAAGGTTTTTTTATAAACATTCAATCCTTTGTCATTACAATTTCTCGTTACCGAATTAAATTTTATTGCAATTGCAATATTTATTATGAATCATGGTTCAGATAGTTTAAGCCCTGGATTAGTTTGTGTTGATTTCACTCAATGCCATTCCAATTTTATGATTTGCTGGAAATCCCCTTTAAATTAGTATGAATGACAATTTAAAATTCTAATCGGTCTTTTGATAAAGAGCAATAAAGGGATGAAAGAAATAGGTTAACATCTACATAGGTGCTTAAGAGTGTTCGTTCGTTCGTTCGTTTCAGCCGAAAGACGTCCACTGCTGGACAAAGGCCTCCCCCAAGGATTTCCACAAAGACCGGTCCTGCGTAGCTCGCATCCAGGCACCTCCCGCGACCTTCACCAGATCGTCGGTCCACCTAGTGGGAGGCCTGCCCACGCTACGTCTTCCGGCTCGTGGTCGGGCAACAAAAATCTTTAGCTCATGGTTATTAAGGTCATTTTCCATTGCAGGCAGCTGTATGTGCAGGAACATGAAAATGTGAGCATCTTGTACGCCGATATAGTAAACTACACCATGATTTCAACTACACTTTCTCCAATGAGGATGGTGGAACTACTGAACGAACTGTTTGGGCGGTTCGATGAAGCGTCTGAGGTAAGTCAATGAGTAAAAATGAGGGTAATTTTACATGACACATTAACTTACATAACAATACATTGGAAAAGGTAAGATAATTCTTTCATTTGTAAGCTTTAAGTGCCAAAAAGGCAGAGGCACAGATCAACCAATCTCAAATTTGAATTAGGTAACTTATGCTTGTATTTCAATCAAGGCTTTGTTTCTTAATAAAAGCCTTATATCAGCATTAACTATCACCACAGAATAATACGTACTACGTACTATCACCATTGAAGTACTTATACTTTTCAATGCTGTCGCTGTGTACCTACTAATTTAAAATGTATTTATTTTTGTAGGAACATGACGTATTAAGGATAAAGTTCTTGGGAGACTGCTACTATTGCGTCAGTGGTATACCTAAACCAACAATTTTACACGCTAAGAACTGCGTTGACCTTGGTTTGGAAATGATAAACATCATCAAGGACGTGAGGTAATGACGGAACATTTTACATCTTAATGAACCTTATCTTTAGGTTTTTTATCAAAAAGTTACCTTATGCACTTTTTTGCGATTGCAATTAAGAGTACTGCAGTCTAGTCTAGAATGGCTATTCCTTTAAGACCAAATTTTTACGCAAAACCATAGATGACCTTGATCTCAAGGCAGCTGCAAGAGGGAATTAGTTAGCCACTGAAAAGTACTAAGTAGAATTAGGTAGGTTCAATGGAAAGGCACTCAAGGGTGACTTGCCATATAACATCGGATGAAAGTGGGGACTAAAATTGTTTATAAGTAAAAATAAGTAGTTATCCTATTTATAGCATTAGCTTGGAAATTGGTCCACTACATCTCGAAGTAGACGTACCTAATCAGCACATCGGACTATATATTTTTTGTATTAAAACTACATAATATGATATTGATGAACGATAATTCTACGTTTCAGAGAGAAACGTTCCTTGAACATTGACATGAGGATAGGCGTGCATTCAGGCCGCATCTTGAGCGGGCTCATCGGCATCAAGAAGTGGCAGTTCGACATCTGGTCCAAGGACGCCACCATCGCCAGCAAGATGGAGTCCACTGGACAAGCGGGGTGAGTTGTTATAACTTACGAGTACCATACATGTGCCTGTTAGAATCAATATAAAAACAAAATAAGTTCATAACACAATTTCGATCTCAACAAAATGTACAGTGTTGTAGAGCTTCTTATGTTTTTGTATGTTTAATAATACGAATACGATCATCCTAGGTAAGTGAAGAGTACAAGACACATCATCGTTGTCTCTTAGACAAAAATTATCGACACAAAGTAATACACTAATAGAAAGAAAAATCTACCTTTGTGCTACGGTACCTTGAACAGCACATGTTACCTTACAACAGCTTACAACTATGAACTCCAAAAATCTTTCTAGTCTTCTATAATATGTTTTAAGCCAATCGATTTCACATCGTATTTGTTTATTTCGTATGTATTTGATAACTTTCAGCAAAGTGCACGTAACAAAACAAACACTGGAACTGATACTGGACTATGCGCGCGAGTACATTATCGAGCCAAACTTCGCTTCGCAGAGCGATCCGTGCATCATAAAGAACAAATTGGAAACGTTCCTTTTGTCAAGACCTGCACGGGTAAGTTTCTACTAATATTTTAGATAATTTTAGGCTGTCAGTTATTAATCTATGTCTATGCCACTTATCTATCCGAAACAAATAAGCAAATCAACTGATAAATGATTTTGCAGTAAATAATACAAAACACTAATTATGTCTATGAAAACGATTATCATTCTAGTTAGAGTCGATCCTGAGAGTCAGAGAACTTCTAAAATAAATGCTTATTAATGTCACACGTTGTATTTTCAGCCACTCGAGTACAAACCATTCAGAAGAGCATCTGTTGGAATCAACAAAATCATGACCAAAAACACCAGCGCTAGAGTAAGTAACTAACCAAATTCTCATATTGTTTTTGAGGCAAAAATCACAAGAAGTGCCGTTTATGGGATCAATCCTTGGCCATTCAACTAAGAGCTTCCTAAGATTTAGGTTAAGAACAAAAGATCCTTCGTATGTTAGTCAAAGTCGTACTTGACCTATTTTTATTTACTTTAATACATTTGAACCAGCAATACCAGTAATGTTGTATTTTCTCCGTATTTCCAGTAGCGATCGGAAAATAGAAGTTCAGTGGGTACTCAGAGAAGGACCACGACGTTCATGGACGAAAATCTCGTGGAATACCAGCAAATGCTGAAGGCCGCAGACGCGCAAATGGCTAAGGAGATCGAAGATATGACAAACGGAAAGTACGTTGGAACCATTTTCTTAAAAATATATAGAAAATACAGTTCGTTTTCATGAAACTCAAAACAATTCAACTTTGTTATTTAGATTTTCACCCTTCAACCGTGGAACGCTCTTTTGACCTAGTGTGGGTGTGGGACATATTGATTTATAAATAAAAATTAAATATGAAAACTTCACTAAGATACTCGTATTATTATACTCAAGATCTAAGGAATTTCAAGATATAATTTATTCAATAGATTTCCACCAAATCTTTCACCCTAAGCATGATTAACAATTCACTGTTTATTCAAGAATAAAACATTTCCAATAACTTATTTCCAGGGTTCAGTTCCAAAAGGAGTCAAGGTTGAATCGGTTCACACTGATGTACAAAAAGTACTCCACGGAGAAGGCATTCCTGCTGCTTCCAGATCCACTATTCAAGTACTACATATTGTGCTGCCTCATCATCTTCATATTGATCCTGTTGATAAATGGACTGACTAACAACTGGTAGGTAATTACTTATTTAATGGTTTAATAAACGTAGGGTGGGTAGTCGAACAGTGAACCAACCAGATACGCTGAACCACCGCCATATTTCAAAAAGTATGACGTTGCCAGTTCCACCGAACGAGTCACTACGTGTCTCGTGGATGCCCTTACCCTCTCCCGTAGTGCGCCGGCGACTGTGGCTAAGGTGTGAAGTGTGGCTGCGAATTCTTTGTTTCTTGACGACAAAAGATAGTTTTTTTAGTTATGCTTTACGATTTTTGTATATTTTGCTATTTATATTAAGTACGAAATCTATTTGGTATCAAAATTATTGTAGTTTTATCTGTATAATGAGCACATTCCGTAATGACCATTCCGCGTACTTCTTATTGTTTGTGAACTCATAAGTTGAATAGTGTATGTTTTGAACAGTGAACCAGGTTTTCAAAGTACACAGTGAACCGGTTGACTGTTTTTTTATTTAACCACCTAACGGTTGATTAATTACCTAAAGGCTTTAAGAGGCAATTTTCAGTTATTTTTGTTTAAAGAAGGATTTTTCTTTTCAATTGTGTCTTGTGTTATTTTTGTTTTCTGTGATTTTTTAAATGAAGACTGTTTGTTTACCACCAAAAAGGTTGATTATTGATTACTTGAAGGCTTTATTAGACAATGTTTAGTTATTTTCGTTAAAAGAAGCATTTTTCTTTTCATTTGGGATTTGTGTAAGTTTCGTTGTTATTTTTGGATTCTGTGATTTTTTATGAAGACTGGTTTGTTGAAATAATCATTTTTATTTCCATTTGATTTTTGTGTTGTAAAAATAAAAGCTGATTATCTAAAATTATGTTGTTTATTTTCCAAAATCATAATTTTTACTCGTAATTAACTTTATGGTTCACTGTTGAAATATGGGTGGTTCAGTGAAAACTACCCGTAGTACACAGTGAGCCAAATTTCATTTTTTTTTAAAACCTAATTTAAGTTACCTTTTTATTGCTGAGGCTAATTTTAAGCCTAAAAATTAGAAACCTTATTAAATTACCTGACTGATAAGACCATAATGACATTTCTAGCTTCATTTTCCAGCTAATTAGAGCATTTAGAAAAAAGGCCGGTTCACTGTTCAACGATGCACCCTACATCAAAAGCTACCCACATAAATTACATAGTGAAAAATTAGCCTAAAATCTTTCAGCAAAATTCCAAATTACGTAAGCGAGAACAACTCATAAACCGATAGATCCGCGCTCTTGCTGACCTCAAAAAGCCCAAATTATAATTTAAAAAAAACATATAACGAGTTATCGCGCGCTTTCCTTCCTTGCATTTTGTACGACAATACAAACCTATAGGATCACTCGTTTGCCCACTCAATTGAGTAATTTATACCTACATAATTATTTCAAAATATCTAATTGGTTTTTTCAGGGCCAGAATACAAATACCTAAGGTTTTCTTCCTATTTTTTATACACTGAACTAAATCACGATACCTAATCTTACTTTAAGTTTAACAATATTAAATGTCATGTATTTCAGGTTCAGAGGATTCCAATGGTACACATGGAGCGTATTCTCATTCCTGATGATTATGTTGATCCTGATGCAGCCTCTCGCGTGGTTCCACTTCTTATGGACGAAATACAAGGGCGTCGATGAGCCTAGAAACAAGTTCCTCAGATACATATACGATTGTTCAGCTAGCATCATCAGATCAGCCAAGATAAGGGCAGGGATATATTTGGTCATCGGCATGGGATTGGGCGCTACGTCTGCCATGAACGTCATAGGATGTTCAGAAGTAGAGGTGGATGATCCTTATTCGACTGAAACTGTGCTGTCGAACTGCGTCTCGTCGTGGGTAATCACCACTTTTTTATTTTAAATTTTGGTTTAACTTTTAGAATGGCGCTTTTAACTCAAACAGAAACCTAGAAAGCTTTATTATGACTTTGTGTCTTTAATCTCAATTGATGGTATTCAAGCTGTTTACAGTTACAGCTATATGCTTTTCAATACTTGGCAGCTATTTTAAGGCGCTGAAACCGAAAGTGTAAACTCTAATTGACTCTGATAAGAATAAATGAACGACTAGGTAGTAGTAGTAGTAGTAGCCTTTTGCCTTTCCCCTTAATCCACTGTTCAAATACGTTTTCTACTTCTTTTCAGCATGTCACACAGTGTTGGGGCTTAGCTTTGCTCCTCAACTTCCTATTCAGCAGAGTGTTCTTCGTCTTTAAATGGATCATGGCTGGCGCGATGACCACCTTCTACCTGTGGGTAGTATGGGAAGTCAAAACCGCACTATTTGCGGAAGATGTAACCTGGAACGTTGGTCTCGACCCTCGAGTGTCTCACACATTGTCTGTGGTGTTCATAACCATTGCTTTGTACTGGATCGATCGGACGACAGAGTATAGGAACAGGTTGGATAATCTGTGGCAGATTCAGCTCAACGAGGAGCAGCAGGAGGCCGAGACTATGTTGAAGGTCAATAATATGTTGTTGGAGAATATACTTCCAGCTCATGTTGGTAAGTTCTATTAATGTAAAAGTGATATTTTGTCGTGCATACACTACACACACTACACAGTGTTACACACTTTCTGGTGTACTAAAATATCTAAGAACATATTATCTATCTTTTACACAGTGCAAGTCTACCTCAACCTGAACCGATCCATCGACGAGTTGTACTACGAGAACTACGACAACGTGGCGGTGATGTTCGCCTCATTGATCGACCACAAGCTGGGCCTGGACAACGATGTGGATATGAGTGACAAGTTCGTGCTAAGGATTCTAGATGAAGTTATTTCTGATTTTGACAGAGTAAGTACCAAGTGCGTATTATTTTTCTTTTTGCTTGAGCAGGAGCTGCTTCTTTCGTGCCCCAAAGTAGCTAGTAGACATTTAGATAAGCAGGGAATATCAATCTTTTGATAGCAAAAAAATGATATTTTGTTTGAGCATAAGTTTTTTATAAATATACCTAGTGGCTACGTAATCCAGAAAAGGGAGGTATCACCTAGGCCTAGACACTTTATAAGTTCTAGTACTTTCAAGTTTAGATCTTCCTTATTATTGAAAATGTTTGGCTTTCAGCTACTTCTCACGGGTGAATCCATATACAAAGTGGAGAAGATTAAAGTAGCCGGCATGTCGTACATGGCCGCTTGCGGCCTGGACCCCAGCAGAAGGGATTCCCTCAACTCCTCGTCGAACATCTCCACATATGGAGGCCAGAACAGCCCGTATGACAAGGCCATTGTGCTGACAATGGTGGAGTTCGCGGCAGCCATGATGATGCAGCTGCAAAAGTTCAATAGAGGCTCCTTCCAGAGTTTTGAAGGACTGAATCTGAGAATCGGTATGAATTGGAATTATGATCTGTGTTTATGTGTCGTGTTGAATTTGATGAATAATAATTATTATTTCTAAAGCACTGTATTCAACCGGTTTGACTACAGTCTGACTCAATAATTACTTTTCCGTACAATTAGACCTACACCTTTTTTAGCCGTCAGTTTAGACTCGAAGGTGAAAATGTTGCGTTTCTCTGCTGGCTTTATATTAGTGGTACTAAAGGATCGGCTTCCAAAATCGTGATGAGATAATCAACACCAGTTACTTGTCGAGTACAATGTTATTTTTTATATTTGAAATTAAAATAAAATACCTAGTAAAGTGTGTGCAATAAGAAAATTAGTTCTAAGTTAAAAGTGCATGTTTGCGACTACATTCTGCTTTTGATTTATCCACACAATGTTCTGTAAACTCCACATGGCCGAATTTGTCTGTGTAACAGGCATTTCCAACGGGAAGGTCGCGGCGGGGGTGGTCGGGTCGCTCAAGCCGCTCTATGATATATGGGGGCACGCCGTCAACATGGCCTCTAGGATGGACTCCACTGGTGAAACGGGTAAAATTCAAGTAAGTTTATTGTGATTTAAAATTCTTCTGTTTGAAAGCGGAATGATAAATACATTTCTACACTAGCAAAATTATACTTAATCATGTCCCTTAAAAAAAACATTAATTATAAACCAACACTATCATAACAATGCTTTGTGATGTGATTGAAAAAGATTACAGCAATTATTTGAATATTCAATTAGATTAGTATGAACACAAAAGACACAACATTGTTTTTTTTTTTTTTCAAGTATAAAAAAAACATACTATAATCATCTAAAAGTCTCTAAAAGTATAAATATTATGACATTTTAATTTCAAACAATGTGTTGTGGTTTCTTCAATAAAATGCTCCTTCTCCAAAATATCGTGTTCAAAACTACCTTAATTATGTTTGGTTTTCTTTGCAGGTTACAGAAAACACAGCCATCATCCTGGACGAATGCGGTATCCTCACGACCTACCGCGGCGAAACCTTCGTGAAAGGCGCCGGCTACATAAAAACCTACTTCGTTCCGCTTGACGAGAACTTCAATCTAATCAGAAAAGAAAACAGCTTGGACTTCTACAGAATCGAAGACCGAACGCGGTACTACGATATCAGAAACAATATTCTTGGAGATACCTCTTCTAATAATTCGTATGCATATGAATCTACTTTGGATGACATGTCGAGTTACGATGAGGGTAATGAGACCGATAATAGTTCTGTGAACGTGAAACAATTGAATGGGTATGGAACAAGAGACTTTTCGGATGATGATAGCTATTCTTCAGAACCTGAGATAAGAGAAACTCGTTGTTGAAGCTGATGTTTTTACACCGAGTTTATTTTCTCAGCAGCAAGTGTTATCGTAAAGTTTCTGATGAAGTACAAATCAACATCATCATTTCAGTCACAGGACGTCCACTGCTGAACATAGGACTCCCCCAAGCTACACAAATACCTACTGATGTGATACTCAGAACTTTATATTATTACAAACGCTTAAACTGTTCCCTAATATTTAAAAAAAATACACACAAAAAACATTTTATGTTACACCCCTTGTGGTCCAAAGTTACCAGGTTGGGAACTGTTTATCTGATAAAAATACATAAATAGTAAAATAATTAATAATAATTTACCTAGTTATCTCGAATGACTACGAAGTAGTATTATGAAGTATGTTTTGTTTACCTTTATTCACACTCGTACAGACATTTCAATTTATTTAACAATGGATTGTACAAATACCTAATAACATAAATATTAGGCTTTGCCTATATTATATTAGTGATTAATCTAGTTTTAAGTAGATTCAATAAAGAGATTTTTCAATTTAGAAATAGCATTGTTTATTTTCATGCTTGTTACTGTGCTCTGGATCTACTGTATAAAAAGTTCTACTAAAATTAATAATAAACAAAAGAAAGATACTAAATTATAGTCAACAGCACAAACAGACTAAAGGTACATTTTGGTTTTGCGACCATATAGATTTCACTGTTTACTTGGTGTGTATGTAGATGCTAAAATTACTACGAATCAAAAAATACTTTTTATCAAAACCTTACTATCACTGGCGATTTCATGTATAAACACTTCAAGAATTGGTACGTAGTATCCACTGGGTCCTTTCCATCTTTGTCGCATTCTTGCACGTGCTTCTTCAGAGCCGCTTTATAATCACCAGCAGGGAACAGTTTTAGAACTTTGTCCACCTTTGCGCGGCCATTTTCATGACTGTATCCTGTTTTTAGGAAGGCGCAATGGGCGAATTTGGGGAGGTTAGGGTCTTTTATCTCGCCAGGGACCCCTAAACGGAGTTTGTCTAGAGCTTCAATGTTGACCCCAGTCTCGGCAACGCATTGTATCACCTGTGGTAATATTTCGACCATCTTCTCGGAGTCCAAGTGAACGACTGGCTGTAAAACAAGAAATAGTCGATGATATGGGTTTGTTTTCGAAGGAAAATATACTCGTAAGTTATTTACTTTACTAGGCCTACTAACTAAAAGCTTAATTTCCGCTGTAATACTGAACATAGAAGTAAATATAAAATATCTGTTTCTAAGTAGAAATCTCCATTGAATTTTTTCAGCTTATGCCCATTTTTAATCGTGTTAAGAAAAAGACTACCGTTTCTCACTTTCCATATAATACTGTTTTGCTTTGCTATAACAACTTTCAATTTTCCTAATAATTAGTAAAGTTACAGCTAAGTAACTGATATTGTCTTAGAATGAAAATCCAAGGATTCTCATTCTGTTTCCACCCACGCGTGTGTCCTCTTTATTAAGGCTGAGTTGCACCATCTTACTTTAACTTTAACAAACGTCAAAAATCGGTCAAGTTCCATACAAAAAAAACACCGGTTACTGGTAAAGTGAGATGGTGCAACTCAGCCTAAGATAATGACGGAGTTAATCAGTGTAATTACGACAATTTCCACGAAAGCAGAACGGTTTACGTTTACCTATACCTAACAATGTAAATGCCCACTAATTAATTACGTTACTAAGTAAATAAGTATGTCGTACAAACATGTTTTAGTATGCTAAACCTAGACGCAGGCCACCGATTTTTAGTTGGCCGATAGCTATCTGTTAGATAGTCAGGCTGTTGATCAGTATGGAGATGTATGAAAGTGCGCACATTACACCGATTTGGTATCGGCCGATTCTTCATTTAAATTAGAGTCGGGCCCAACTATCGGCCAACTAAAAGATGGTGGTCTGCGCCTAGGCTAAGTACTTTAATACAGGTCCCTCTCACCCAAGCACTTGATTCAATTTTTGTGGATGAGAAGGAATAAAAGTATGTCACCAAAGATCCCAATGGATCGACGTGCACTACGCTTATGCGTAGCCCCGCACAAGATAGTTACTATAGATTCTAAGTAGGTACTTATCGTTGGTGTTTGTCGACAAAAGACTAATATTGGATAGTCCAAATCAAACTTTTCACGAATGAATAAATGCAAAACCTCATCAAAAACACAGGCAGGCAGTATATTTCTGTAAAAGTTCTCGTATCACTCAAAATGTCCTCAGTAAAAAAAACGAAAAACCGGCAGGATCTCTTGTGCACTCTTAAACTAAGATTTACAATAATAGACAAAAACAAACCTTTTCAGCAGTTAAATATCCAACACATAATAACACCAATAACGTTGCTATACGAAACATTTTACAATATTAACTAGTCGTAGTTACTGAATAAATAAGTTGCTACAATAGTCTCTAACGAAATGAACTTCCAACTGATCCACTTATAACCTTTATACTAGTCCTAAGAGTCAAGTTGAGTAAACAAATAAAAGCATAGAAACATCGTCTAGTTCGTGCGTACGTAATAAAAGAAACCCATAATGTAGGGAATATGGTATAACCACCTAATGATGTGTTTTTAAAAATAAAACCAGAGTTTCCTCCGACTCATATTAATTATTATATGGAAACATCACCACAATGTAACAATTTTTTCTCCTCATTTCATTTAATCTGACGGTCAATTAGCAGAGAATACCCTATGGCACTAAGTTCACCTACAATTTATGTGACATTAAAGTTTAAATAAAATAATATTTAAACCAGCAGACAATGTTAAAATTTCGCTAGATTTAACATGCAGATTTGGCGGCAGAAATCTTTACAAATCTATAAGTTAGGTAGTTATTTTATAGAGCTTCTTCCATGCTTTTTCCGTTAGTTGCCTCCGTTATAAGGATAATAACTCGATCGGTGCGTCTAGATAAAAATATAACAGCAATTTTCGAAATAAGATGGTCAACATTACATTATTGTTGTTACAAAGACGTACCTAATACAAAAACATAAGAAACAAGAGGCCAGTGTTTATACTGATAATTATACTCGTCTGTGCCTAAGGTACCTACTAATTAAACTTATTTCTGTTTTTTCAGCTTGTATGAAGAAATAAAAAGGAATGGATTGTGCCGATGGGTATTCATAACTATCGTAAATAAAACTACACCCTTATTTATTTCTCTCTATGTTTATTTAGTAACTAATCAAACTACTGCCTACTTTTCTACAATCCTGGATCAAAATACAAGTTTCTCAGGGGTGAACCCATAGAAGCATTTTACGTATTTAAAAATGGTATCTATCGGATCATTCCCCATTTTGTCACAATCAACCATCAGCTTTCTTATGGCTTCTTTATCCGAACTGCTAGGATAAATATCTAATATTTTGTCAATTTTGACTCGGCCATTATCTTCGCATAAGCCACATCTATTGTACGCGCAGTAAACAAACTCTGGAACTCTCTTGTACTGGTTGGTGTCTGGTACTTCTGTCCTTCTCAATATAGCCATAACCTCTGGATCTACTCCAACATCAGCAATGCACTGCTCGCTAATCTCGATGATGCCAGCCGCCATTTCTGGGTCCACCTCGACGAGCTAAAAATTTGAAAAGTAGATATTATTATGACTAATTAGGTGTAGGTACGAGCTAACATGTTTAACGCGTGGATCCCGTTTTGGACGTTGGGGTGGAGTTTCGTGAAATCCGTTCTTAGCAGGTCCTTACAGGGTATAGACATCCCACAACCTATAAGGAACCTACCTGTCAGAAGTTTGTAGGTGTTATGGATTCTGAGATTTAGTTTTTAATCAATGACTCATATTTCGCATTGCAACGCATAATTTTAGTCGCCATTGCAAGAGCAACTGAAGAACTCGGCTCTTTTTAATAGTGGTATTTCAGTTATTGGACAAATATTGTGCAGTGGGCAATTTTCTATTTCCTGCATAGAATTTATTGACATTCCTACTATTAAACAAATGGTAAAAATATAGGTGGAACAAACACCCATGGTAAAATATATGGATTCGAAGAGCGGGCAAACATGGAAATTGAAATGAAAGCGAGTCCGATGATTTCACGTGCCGATGCAGCGGCGATATAAAATATGCATTGCCCGCAGTGACGCGATGGGCTGCGCTATGCCAGAATAAATAAGTTGTGTGTAAATTCGTACAGCTTTGACCGATTTTGAGGCTTTAATTTTATTTTTTATTCGTTATAGCTGCGATGCATTTTCCAGGGGTATTCAACATGCGGAAAGTGCGTTGGGAATGTCTGCCTACAGTCGGGAAATGGACACATTTTATTTTTTGTTTCTGAAATGACAAGCCCCCAATTGGTTTTCTTCTAGTTCTTAGATCGGTACCTAGATTTAGCGTAAGTTTCTATAAACATTAGATAAATTCATTATACTTTTGTTACTGTAAATAGAACCATAACATATCACTCTACGTAAGATGCCCAATGTTTAGCTGTGCTGTTCTCGGTCTTTGACAGTGGTCTGACCACAGTTCTGTACAGCAAATGTGTTTGTATCAATTGCAATTATATACATAGTATAAATAAAAAAAAAACATTAAATGAATGAAATTACAATGAATACTTACACGCGGATTTAAACCAGCTAAGGCGATAATTGGACACAAAATCAGAATTATTATTGACCTCATATTAAATGTTGGAATACTTCGAGGCGAATACCAATGTAAATATTACGGCTGCCGACATGCACTTTTATAGGTACCATAACAATTAATTTTTCTATTATGTTAAGTTGTCGAGAAAAATTGACCTATTAATATGCACTTCACCTTTAGAAACTTTCATGTTTGTTCTTAGTTGATTTTTTTAAATTAATTGACAAGACTCATTTAATTACGAGTAATTTATCTATTCTGATAATAATATTAAGTCATTGTCATAATCCTATGTGACAGGAATAATCGCTATTTCAAATTGAACTGCGTTTGAAAAACAAATCATCAATTTTAAAGTTAGCTAAAAATATTCTACATCCAAAAATAACGGGTGGCGTTGTTTATAGTGTCTCATAATATGTAGAACATGCAAAGAGCATAACAAACCCCGGATTAATTGTTAAAAATCGGTTAATATAAAGAAATTATAAAGACAATGAGAAAAACTTTGTGATAGGTATCTAATTAATATGACTAATTAATCATTTATGTTACCTTTCAATTTATTATCTTAATATTTGCATATAAATTAATCTGGTTGTAATATTTTATTGGATGAATAAAAAGAGGTTGTTGCAATAATAAAATAATTTAATTTACATTATTTTTATAATTAATTAATTAAATAAATAAATAAGTAATAACAAAATAACATGGCATTACGCTCTATGTTTAACTAAGGCGGAATAAATATAATAAGATTTATACAAGATGTGATGCGTCATGGAATTTTCTGCCTATTGACTAAATGGATAAATGTTTTTTACACCAAAATATGAGTTTTGGTTCCCCTCGAATAGCATTTGAAGACCTCAAAAGCGGTGTCTGCTGCGTCCTTGCCAGTCTTCTTCTTGCATTCTTCTAGAAGTTTCATAGCGTCAACCTTATTGATACCGGGTGGCAACTTTGCAAGAGCAGCCTCCACGTTCAATTTTCCATGGCTGTCAACTATTCCAGACTTTTGGAAGAAGCACAACGTGAATTTTTTGAGACCTTCGTCGTCGGTGAAATGACCTTTCTTGGCCTCGGATATGATGTCGGGTTTGACTCCACTCTCTTTGATGCACTGCATCGTGTATTGGTGGACCTTGTCTTTTTGGGCCTGGGACAGCTGGACATTCTGAAAAAAAGTTGATAGATAAAACACTTTGTTTTACATCTCACAAAACTAGAAAAGAAAGGAACACAAAAGTGACGGTACATTAAGGGAATTTAAAAATAATATTTTCTATCACTAATATTAATCAACAACTAAAAGTAGGTACCTACTAACTTACCTACTTCCTAGGAATTGTAAGATATTAAAAGTAAATTATATAATTATTATGAATAATTACGATTTGAACATGGGGTTTCCTGTCTGATAGAATCACGTTTAATATCGATCGTGTGTTAAGTAGTAGCCAGAATTTTAAAGCTACATCATTTACTTATTATCCGATACATCACACCCTGTATAACAAAAAATAGGTTACTTACATGCGCATCCATACCGGCTACAGCCATAACCAGGCAAAGAAACAGAAAGGGCCTCATTTTGGATGTGGTAATACTTCGAGTAAGCTCCTTAAAGTACTACATACGGCCACCGGCAGGCACTTTTATACCAGGCCCGAAGGAAATCAAGCCGGAATAACGGAAGCCAATACTTTACAAATCATTATCATTACTTGTCGACCTATTTCCAATTAGGAGAGGCGATGGTCGATGATGCAGCGTAAGATCATGGCTAGTTAATCAGTACGTATATTTAATACGATTTAATTGTAATTAATGTAAAGTTTGACGTAGTACTTCACAAAAATTGAGATAGCAATGTTAATAGTAGAAATAAGCCCAATAGTTAGCTGAATATTGACCTAAAATGTCTATGTGAACATGGTCTAGGTCTTTACCAAGGCACGCAGCTTAGAGCCCATTTTGTACCAGATAGCTAGGTTAACTAGTATCTAATACTTCTTTTTTCTTTTCGTTTGCTGGTAGATTGTGAATGAAAAAAAAATACGCTGTTCAGGGTGGAATTGCTGAGGAAGATAGCAGATACTTAGCGTTCTAAGAAGATCCTGCGCTGTAGAGTCAAGCAAGAGTTCCAAGGTAGAGTCGCAGAGAACACTTAGTACCTATTAAGATTCAATTCTCAATCGCAAAGCATTTGAGGGTATTTTTATTTAACAACAATCATAGCTAGACTTGAAGACGATAGGAATAGTAAAAAACCTTAGAAGCGTGTAATTTCTGTATGATTGACCACCCCGTTGATATTTCGCCGTGTACCTAGCTAATAACATCCAAAACCATAATTCTTTCTAAAAATGTTACACTTAGTTAAATGTAAGGCTCTAAGCCTCTAGAGGAAAGAGTGTTACTAATAATGACATCATACTATTTACCTACTTAGACCCTAACAACTTTGTTTAATCAAATAGTGTAAAAGCGACAAGTTACTTAGGTTCATTATGCATGCCTAGTAAAGACTAGTTAGCAGTGACATAGTGATAAAATATCAATTTATAGTAAACATGGCGACTGACCTCGCGACATCTAGGCTGCGTCAATTAGTGAACAGCCTGCATAAGGCTCGGTCTCCACCAAGATTGAGCAGAGCGGTGCGGAGCAGAGAAGTGTTTCGAATAACCAGTTAAGAAAGAAAGAAAGTAAGAAACATTTATTATGATGAACATCACTATTAGTTAAGATCCTTATACGAAAAAAAGAGAAAAAAAGCACATAAATATTTCAAGGAAATAAAAAGTTAACTGAGCAGTGCTACCCTGTCGCAACAGCGATGCCTATCGGAATGGGACTCCACTCAGCATTGCCGTGGCCCATGGTGGGGAAGGCCGCGACCCTGGTTTTCAGTGTCACCCATGCCGAGTGGAAGTCACGGACACTAACCTAAACTGCATATCAACAAGACCTAGAATTAGATTTCATTA
Organism: Ostrinia nubilalis; assembly: GCF_963855985.1. Taxonomy (NCBI): domain Eukaryota; kingdom Metazoa; phylum Arthropoda; class Insecta; order Lepidoptera; family Crambidae; genus Ostrinia; species Ostrinia nubilalis. Next base: position 6,461,054 of record NC_087088.1, on the reverse strand, counting down.
TTTTCACATATCTTCTCCGCTCCACACAGCTCTCCGCGCCGCGCCGCCGCCGCTGAGAAATACTATAGAAAAATTCGTACACCCGACATTTCGCCGCTCTTCTCCGCTTCACTCTGCCTTAGTGGAAACCGAGCCTTAAGACTATTCGCACTTATTAGGATCTGTGGTGCGATTGTCTAAGGCAATCGTATTCATTTGACAGTTCATAACGTACGTTATGATGTGTCAAACGGCTAATTCTAATTGTGTAAGGAGTTCATAAAACGATAACGATATGATAACGATTTGATCGTAATTTTATACGATGAGTGAATGATGAATATGATTTTGACAGAAAATTCGAATTGTCTAAGTTTCATGAGCCCATTGCTAATGTCAAATGATTGCGGTGACTCGTAACTCATGATAATCGTATAAATTCTCATAGAGGTGTAATTCTATCCTCGTCCTCGTATGCAATTAATTTATTTCTTTGAAAGATAAAGTGTGGTAAGCGGTGAGTGCTTGGTGTTAATGGAAATAAGTTTTAGTGAGACACAAGAGTTCTTTTTCATCAACAACTATAGCACTAAAAGCTGAGTTACACGTGTTAAGTAGATAAGTGTTTTTCACTTAATTTTACGTGATTAAATTGCATCTACTTAAAACACAAGCACAATCTAAATTTTGACTTGAAACTTACTACTAAGTTTTGTACTATACTACTACGCAATTAATTACTTAAAATTAAGTTAATAAAGTAGTTAGGTAGGTACCTACTTATCTACTTAACACGTTTTAATCAGCCTTAACCCACAATACTGCCAAAGTGGTAGGGTAAAGTTACGTTGGGACATGTAAAAGTGCCCTGTGTGGGCTTATTTACAGGAATAAATGACTAATAAAATAAAGAAAACTGTTTAAATATACACGTCTTTTTATTTAAATTCTTTACACAGACACAGACAGCTATAAGTACTTCTTTTGTGGTCAGCCTTCGTCTCTTTACAAACTAAGTTTTCATTTTAAATATAATACTATGGGTACTTTAATCACAGCATTCTTGAAAACTTAGTTTTTTTTGGAACAATCAACAAGATATAAAATAACCATGAAAAATCAACAGCCTCCCTACTCATTTTACATCATTTTTTTCTAACAAATAATTATGCAATAAAATGTATTGTTTTAAACTTTTATGGTTACTAAAATAATAATCATTAATACACTTCGAAGAGTTCCAACACTAGTAGATGGTAGGACAGGTGCAGGCGCTGTAGAACAAGATGAGAGCTGCAATGACAAACAAAATAACATGTTAGCTGCTAGCTAGGATATAGCAACAACACATATCTATTATCCTACTAATATTATAAATGCGAAAGTTTGGATGTCATAATGTCTGGATGTTTGTTACTCTTTCACGCCAAAACTACTGAACGGATTTTGTGTAAACTTAACAGTATTATTGTTTGTAACCTAGATTAACACACAGTCTATAATTTATGACAATCTGTGACAAACTAAATTTTAAGCGGGTGAAGCCGCTGGCAAAAGCTACTAAAAATACCTTCATTATTTGTGCAACATAAATCATACTGTTCATACATAATAATAATATAAACAAACATTATCATATTCCATTATTTAACTTACATATTTTAGAGTAGCAGTAGCAGCAACTGGAGTATTCTCCACCTGGGTGTGGGTAATTATTGGAAGAGTTCCAACACTGGTAGATGGTGGGACAAGTGCAAGTGCTGTAGAGCAAGACGAGAGCTGCAATGAGAAACAAAAAAAACATGTTAGCTGCTAGCTAGAATGTGGCTGAAAAATTGTGATAAATCTTAGTCACTGTTTTTTTTATGCATAACGAGGCAGGTATTTGACCACAATCGCACCAAGTGTTAAGTGGGATGCAGTCTAGGATGGTACATATCTGCGCTGTAAGTGCCTATTCACTCTCGCCTTGTAAACACCCGGATTATAGTCTTCGGGAAAGACAGCAGCAGGCAACAAATTCCAGTCCCTAGCTGTTCGCATTATAAGAGTCATAATAATGTTATGTTGTGTAAGTATGTTGAACAGTTTATTGGTTAATGTCAATAAAATAGGCCTTACCGTTTTCCAGGCTTGCACCTCTTTAGACGTCCCATCCCCAATCTTGTTTAGTGCCCAGGACGTGTTGCGCCAGAACTCAAGTCAAGGAACCCTCATCACACGACCACGCGCTGTTACTACATTATTTAGCTGGGTCTCCATCTGGCGTGGGCAATTATTCTTGCCTTTGGCACTGAAAATGAAATTGATTATTTGATATGAAGAAACCAAAGTTACAGGAGTAGTTATTGAAACTTGGGTTGTTTTAATTTTTGATAGAATGCCTTAATTTAGTGTAATAATCTATACTTACTTGTGTTTATAAACAAATTTAACATAATTCAAAAACTTCGTAAAAGTTTTTCAAGTTTTTTGACACTTGACAGATAACACTTGTCATTCACAGAACATAGATTAAAATACTACTTCTCAAAACACTTATTTATGTATAATTTATTAAATGTGAGATTAAGTTCGCCTTAGGTTAAAATTTTGGCATTAAAGTATAAATAAATAAAAAGAAGTAAGCATTTCACGTGGTTTTTCGTAGTCCATTAACGCCACCTATTGTAGAGTAGTATTCAACTTAGCCTGCCTAGCCTTAAAGTATGTATGCCACCTGGGGGCGGGTAGTGGAACTCGTATTTCATTCGTTCTATGCGTTTGGTTATATGATTTGCAGAGGTAAATTTTTAATTCGAATTCAATGTTTTTATGAATAAAAGTATGTTATTAAGGTGCAATCATAAAATTTTATTAAAAAAAACTGCATTTGAACATGGATTTCATTTGTTATTTGTTAAAAAATAATGAGTTTTAGCGAATGTTTTTCATTAATAAAACGCAAATCCATGAAACGATTATATACGACCGGTCACTTTTCGGTCTTCATGGAATGGACAAAATTACACAATTCGAATTTAGATATACGATCGATGATCAATTGTATTCATTGTCCATCCATGAACAACTTTACACAATCGCACCTCTGGTCAGGCAATTTTAGAGATAATTTCGTAGGATTTAAGGTTTTATTTACTAAATAAGATGGTTTTGGTAGTTATTTAACTTTAGAAACTATTTATAAGTTCAAAGATTATATCACGTTAAGCCACATTTGTGGAATGTTAATTTCGATATGCCAGAAAATATTTTGCAACTTTAGGTTTACTCGTTTTTAATCAAGCTTAAAATAATTTTAGTGCCTAAAGGATGCTTGGAACGACAATGTAAACTACATAATATACGAATAGCTACAGAGAGCTAGAGTCACAAAATTGCATTAAGTAAAGTAAGGAATAGGTGTCGGATCTTAATCGAGATAATTATAACGAAGCTATCACGGAATAGTATAGAACTTTTTCTATACTAATAATAGACTTTTATCTAAAGACTAAAATACGATATAAAATCGAAAATATTTATTCAATATTATTAAAAACCTTAAGTAGGTAAGTCATAATACACACAAGCCTTTTCCATGTGCACCTAATTCGTATTACCGAAATATATTTTTAGGTGGGCACGTGACAAAATATTAAAGTACGTTAAGTATATGACATACATAAGTACCCGCGGAATCCTCACAAGTGGCAGGGGTGGTCAACCTCGGATGCTAAAAGAAAACTGAATATTTCTATTTAAAATTTACCTAAAATGTCTAGATAATTATAATGTTAGATACAAAACTCTCCTGAAAACTGAACATTATAAATTATTGCTAAATGGCTTATTTACTAACTTGTTAATTAATGTAGGTACTCTACTTTCGACATAATAAAGAATTTGTGTTTCTCTATATGTTAATACCTACCATAGCAGGGCTACCTATTCCTTTCAGAATGGAAAGATGAAACACTTATGTACTAAGTAATTTTAATTAGCGTAATTCGCTTTTCATTTAACGTTCATAATATTTTGAACTGAATACAGACCCTAAGTATAAAATAGGTGTCCTGAAAAGGACCTACACTACATTATGAAGACCACGAATAAATATATGACGATATTAGAAAAACGTTTCACTTCCCTGAAACAAAACACTGCAGATTAAAATTGTACGGCTTCGCCCGCAAACGTCCCAGCCTCGGACTACTTACACAGTCCCCTTAACCGTGCTCGCCCGTTTTCACACACCTCCGAAATTGCTGAAATTGTGACATTCAATTAAGTTTCATTGACGAAATTACAAAGAATCTTTGGTAAGTTTCCGTTTCCAAATTAGTTCGTTTCAGCCACGGAACGTTTACTGCAAGATAAAGGATTTCCACGACGATCAGTTCTTCAAAGAATTCGACAACCACCAGCCCTGCGCTGCCCTCATCCAGGTACTTCCCGTGATCTTCACCAGATTGCCGGTCCCCAGGGTGGAAGGCTTTGCCTACTTCTAGTCCATAGTCGCCACTGGAAGATTTTGAAAAGTGCTTTGAAAAGGTTCTATAAAGTTTGTTCGTTTCAGCTAAATGACATCCACTGCTAGACAAAGGCTTCACCCAAGGATTTCCACAACGATCGGTCGTGAGTCGTTTCCCGCATCCAGGTGGTTCCCGCGACCTTCACCAGATAGTCGATCCTTCTGGTAGGAGGCTCACCAACACTTCGTCTTTCGGCCTATGGTCGCCACTCGATAACCTTTCTGCCCCAACGGCCATCAGCTGTACCTCTACAAGCTATGAGCCCCGCCCACAATAAATTATTCGCACTTAAGCCAATTCTGTATTCACTTTTTTTCAGAACATGACAGACGAACCCGAATGCACGCTGCGCCGCCGTAGGTTATCAGGGAACCCCAACCTGCCCCTAAACCTAGAAATGGGGTACCACGTCAACGAGGGCGGCCCAGCTGAAGGAACCCCATCTCCTAGCAAGTACCCGCCCAGTGTCAGGAGAATGTCATCTTCTGCGCTCCACGACTTCAAAAATAAACAGCAGTCTTTTGATATACAGGTATTTTTGTCTTCACTACTTTCTCTTGCCCTCTTGGAGCTTGAAAAACACTAGTTACACAAGTGGGAATCGAATTTGAGCGAAGGAATTCGAGGAAAGCTCATCCCCTAAAGCTATTTTCATTATTTTTCATCTATTTTTTCCAAGCTGTAACAACAACTGGAATCAAGCTTCATCCTTTTATCCATCACTCGGTAAAGATGTACAAGATGCATTACACTTTCCATGATAGAGTGTTGTGATAATGTGTTCCAAATCCAAATAAGAGTATGAATCAATTAGTTCTTCTTAAATAGGTATTTTCTTTTTGCAGATAGAGGAATGTGAGGAAGAAGAGATATTCTTAGAAAGCGACGATGAAGAAGGCCCCGAGGAAGGTGAAGCATCAGGAGAGAATCGTCCTGTCACTCCCACGCCCATTCAGGACTTTAGTGCGAACACCGTGTACACGGAAGGTAAGTTAATATGAGTAGACCCGTGTTTCTCTATTTTAATTGAGTTGCGTCATCTTTTATAATCCGCTTATGTACACCTACATACCACGTGAGACGTGAGTGACACGTAACATGCCAAGAAATTATACTTAGCTACAAGTATAGTTATTATGCATATCTACATACATGAAAACCGTACCGACAAACGCAGCGTGGGACGTCCACCCACAAGGTGGACTGACATCATAAAGGTAGCAGGAAGGCGCTGGACGCAGGCCGCTACCAACCGGGCAGCATGGAAAGCATTGGGGGAGGCCTATGTTCAGCAGTGGACGTCCTATGGCTGAGATGATGATGATGATGATGATGATGATGATGATGATGATGATGACATACATAGCATGGGACGAGTTCTAACAAACCGTCACATCTACACATCAAAATAAGTAGCGCATTTCGAAAGCAATAATTTTTATTTTTATTATTTAATTAAATTCCCACAAGCCTGTTGAGGACAAAGGGAACAAAGCATAATCATGCTCAGGCTGAGTTGCACCAGCTAACTTTGACGGTAACTTTGACGATAACCGGTGTTTTTTGTATGGAGTTTGACAGATTTTTGACGTTTTTTAAAGTCAAAGAAAGAAGGTGCAACCCAGCCTAAGTGTATTGAAAATCTATTTTCTTTTACAGGTCCCCAAACAACCGACTTTTTGAAGGTCAAAACGCTAGAACAGGATTGTTACACGGACGTGTCAGATGCGGATACAGAGGAAGAAGAATAAACTAAATACCAAAATATTCGTGAGTCATCCACACATAACCACTGTTGGAGATAGTCTATATAAATTATTTATTTAATTACATAATTTAATAAAGAAATTATCCGTTAGCTTCGTTATTTTTCTCATATTAAATCCTTGATAAAGTCCCACGAATTTCCAAATCCCTTCCATATAGACGTTCGTGTGACATTATTTTTATGTGCACAATTATTTCGAGAACTTACATTGTAAAGAAATAAAAACAACTGAATTTTAATTACTCCATTAAATACCTTTAATGCACACATTTATGTACAAATATTCAAGACATAGACATCTATAAGATACAAGAATGGATTTTATAATACAATTTGATTAAAATCTCTTTCTATTTATTTATAAATAAACCTCTACAACGGGCTACGTCCCGGTACAGTCGTATATATCTTTTATAATGTTATTCACAAAAATAAAATTGCTAGTCACACTTCAGTCATTTTCTGCTTTTTTATTCGTACACAAGACGTCTAGTTTTAATTTTAAAGTATCAAAATACCTATTTTATCCTTTGGCTTTAATGTTAGAATAACATAAATAATTTTATTAATTGTTCAAGTTGTTACAATTACTCAATAGATCAATTTCAGAGATGCGGAAGCAAACTATTATACTATTATTATCTTACATAGTATTTAGCAACATTTAGCTCAGATTATCTTTAATTAGATGTTATACATAATAGTTAGGATTTCGTTTTTCACGCAACTCTATAGTAACTACTAATTATGTGATGTTGTGACAATTATACAAGACTAGTCGATATCGATTTATCGCAAGACAAAGTATTGGTAAATCCAGATGCACAACGTAATTATTTCACACAATGATTGTACTTTGTATTTGCAAACAATATAAAAAAGTTGTGGGAAAATTGTAAATAACTTTAAAGAGGCTGCGAAAAACTTTTTACATGTCCGTCGTCGTTTTTTTTTTTTTTTTTTTTTTTCCCTATGATGGCATGCACGGCTTGTGCGTCAGCCACGACGAAGTAAGGTAAAGGTTGGGAAACGTATAGGAAAGTAAAAATGGAAAACGGAAAAAAAAAAGGTTGCAAAGGATCAGGAAAATAAAGGAGAGAACAAAATGATAAATAATCCGGAAACATAAAAATTAAATTACATAACAAATTAAATTTTAATGGTGCTCACCCTTCCTCCCTAAAACTTCTATATAACGCCATAATACGTAGTGTTCTTGATTATGGAGCTTACTTCTTAGAACCTTGCAATCTAGTCGGTCTGAAAAAAATGGACATCATCCAATCAAAGGCTCTTCGTATTATTTCTGGTACAATGAAATCTAGCCCTATTAATTCTTTACAGGTTGAATGCACTGATCCTCCTCTTAGATTGCGCCGTCAATTCTTATCTGACAAATTTGTATTTAGAGTTTTACAATATTCAAATCACCCCCTATTCTTAAAATTACAACTTTTATCTGATTCTATTGGGACATCTCCTTACTGGGCTCATAAAAACCTTCCCTGTCTAGTTTTAAGTTACCGTAAATTTATATCTTTTCAAGCTCCAACTCACAGTCCGTCGTCGTTACAATGGCAGCAATTCTAGCTTTTGTTCCCGCCAGGCGGCGCTAGTGTAGCTCAAGGTTATAAAACGTCACGCTAAATTCGCGTTTCGCATGCTTGAAATACTTATTTTTGTCAATTTTAGTGAAAAGAGTGGAAAAATCTCTGGTGTTAGGGAATGGAAAAAAATAATTTGAGATATAGAACAGCCAGCGCTGTTAAATGTGAAAATAAAGGAACTTATAACCTTTTCATTGTTGTCGGGTTATTTTTCATCGCAAAAGAAAACAAATGAACCAATAAATGACAGCTGACAAGACCGCCAACAGTTACTATACTAGCGCCATCTAATCTTTCCAAGTCAGCCTGCCACTGTAAATACTTTTACAAAAAAAGAAGATTAACTTTTTTCATCGTGTCTTATATTATTTACTGGCCAGTTCTCTTGATTAAAATATAAGTCGTCAATTGTTTTAACTTATTTACAGAAATTAGACTAGTTTTATGATAGGGAAATGTCTGTGGGCGGAGAAATCGAATTCAGGAGGCGTGGTCGAGTCCCTTTTGTGACCTCCGGCTAATAATTTTAGGACTACGAAATTAGTTTTGGCTACTTTTAGGAGATCCGAAACCTGGAACAAAATAAAAGCAATTTTATAATGAGAGAAACAATGCATACTATCTTGCTTATTTATTACGTTAGTTATTTATAGAGCAATAACACAAAAACAAATGTTTTTCTTACCTCTTGATCAGGCGTTGTAATAGTTTCTAAAAGGGACCTGGCCTGCTGAAAGTGCTTGCACCCTCCAAGGTACAGTATCACAGGGTTTTCATATCTGCAAAGAAATCACTGGTGAGTACATCGTTTTGAACAAAACCTGGCACAGGTGAGGATCGTACCATAAATGATAGTTCGAAAAATCATGGGTTATTTAAAACACTTCGAGCTTATTAGTTGAACTTTCAGCATCTGTCTTTTAGCGAATGTATCGCTACATAAAAAAATATAAGACTACAATTAATTGTGATGAAGGACGTGAAAGAACTACCCTCACTATCCCCGTGAGTGTCATAAGAAGCGACTAAACTGGCCAGCGTGGGAAGTGCAGGCCAAATCCTGCATTGCTTTGTGGTAAATTAGGGAGAGTTCTCCTGAAGTGGAGGCTTGCCTGAGAGGGATGGCTACATCCGTAACTTCGGATAACGTTTTTCAGAGTAACCCTGCTGACGGCCTCGTTATCTAACTCTATTTTTGCGGCTGTCAGATCTTGCCTTGCAGTTTGATCGCAGCCTGGTAGTTAATTGACAGAATACTTACTGCAAAGGCTGCATCATCGGTGATCGCATCTGGCAAAACTAACGGCCGATGGGGCAGCAAGGTTCTGGAGTGGAGTCTAGGTACCTGAAAGCGTCTCATAAAGGTAGCAGGAAGGCGCTGGATGCACCCCGCTACCAACCGATCGATATGGAAATCATTGGGGGAGGCTATGTTCAGCAGTGGATGTTCTGTGGCTAAAATGATGATGGTGATGGTGATTATGATGATGATGTAACACTCACTGCAGCGGCTGCGTCATCGGCTGGATCGTGGCTTGTAGCTGGAACGCGACTGCCTTGCAGTTGGAATGGATGGTAGTTGTCACAACACTCACTGCAGCGGCTGCGTCATCTCGCAGAACTCGTGGTAGTGCACCTGCGGCGGCGTGAGCACGGACAGCGGCGCGAAGCGGTGCTTGTAGCGGACGGCCTCGTTGTCGAACGCGGACTGCGGCTGACGGACTTGCCTTGCAGCTGGAACGCAACTGCATTGCAGTTGGAATGGATGGTAGTTGACACAACACTCACTGCAGCGGCTGCGTCATCTCGCAGAACTCATGGTAGTGCACCTGCGGCGGCGTGAGCACGGACAGCGGCGCGAAGCGGTGCTTGTAGCGGACGGCCTCGTTGTCGAACGCGGACTGCGGCTGCCGGACTTGCCTTGTAGCTGGAACGCGACTGCCTTGCAGTTGGAATGGATGGTAGTTGTCACAACACTCACTGCAGCGGCTGCGTCATCTCGCAGAACTCGTGGTAGTGCACCTGCGGCGGCGTGAGCACGGACAGCGGCGCGAAGCGGTGCTTGTAGCGGACGGCCTCGTTGTCGAACGCGGACTGCGGCTGCCGGACTTGCCTTGTAGCTGGAACGCGACTGCCTTGCAGTTGGAATGGATGGTAGTTGTCACAACACTCACTGCAGCGGCTGCGTCATCTCGCAGAACTCGTGGTAGTGCACCTGCGGCGGCGTGAGCACGGACAGCGGCGCGAAGCGGTGCTTGTAGCGGACGGCCTCGTTGTCGAACGCGGACTGCGGCTGCCGGACTTGCCTTGCAGCTGGAACGCAACTGCATTGCAGCTGAAACGCGACTGCTTGCAGTTGGAATGGATGGTAGTTGTCACAACACTCACTGCAGCGGCTGCGTCATCTCGCAGAACTCGTGGTAGTGCACCTGCGGCGGCGTGAGCACGGACAGCGGCGCGAAGCGGTGCTTGTAGCGGACGGCCTCGTTGTCGAACGCGGACTGCGGCTGCCGGACTTGCCTTGCAGCTGGAACGCAACTGCATTGCAGCTGAAACGCGACTGCTTGCAGTTGGAATGGATGGTAGTTGTCACAACACTCACTGCAGCGGCTGCGTCATCTCGCAGAACTCGTGGTAGTGCACCTGCGGCGGCGTGAGCACGGACAGTGGCGCGAAGCGGTGCTTGTAGCGGACGGCCTCGTTGTCGAACGCGGACTGCGGCTGCCGGACTTGCCTTGCAGCTGGTACGCAACTGCATTGCAGCTGAAACGCGACTGCTTGCAGTTGGAATGGATGGTAGTTGTCACAACACTCACTGCAGCGGCTGCGTCATCTCGCAGAACTCGTGGTAGTGCACCTGCGGCGGCGTGAGCACGGACAGCGGCGCGAAGCGGTGCTTGTAGCGGACGGCCTCGTTGTCGAACGCGGACTGCGGCTGCCGGACTTGCCTTGTAGCTGGAACGCGACTGCCTTGCAGTTGGAATGGATGGTAGTTGTCACAACACTCACTGCAGCGGCTGCGTCATCTCGCAGAACTCGTGGTAGTGCACCTGCGGCGGCGTGAGCACGGACAGCGGCGCGAAGCGGTGCTTGTAGCGGACGGCCTCGTTGTCGAACGCGGACTGCGGCTGCCGGACTTGCCTTGCAGCTGGTACGCAACTGCATTGCAGCTGAAACGCGACTGCTTGCAGTTGGAATGGATGGTAGTTGTCACAACACTCACTGCAGCGGCTGCGTCATCTCGCAGAACTCGTGGTAGTGCACCTGCGGCGGCGTGAGCACGGACAGCGGCGCGAAGCGGTGCTTGTAGCGGACGGCCTCGTTGTCGAACGCGGACTGCGGCTGCCGGACTTGCCTTGTAGCTGGAACGCGACTGCCTTGCAGTTGGAATGGATGGTAGTTGTCACAACACTCACTGCAGCGGCTGCGTCATCTCGCAGAACTCGTGGTAGTGCACCTGCGGCGGCGTGAGCACGGACAGCGGCGCGAAGCGGTGCTTGTAGCGGACGGCCTCGTTGTCGAACGCGGACTGCGGCTGCCGGATCTTGCCTTGTAATTTGAACGCGACCAGTGCCTGTGGATAAGGGAGATGTTCGTTAGGTTATGGGTGGCAATATAATAAAAATCCCTAAAAAAGGAAAGTAATCCTATAGGCGACCTAGTGCAGGCAGGGCACAAACCTCACTGCAACGTTAGTTACACAGGCCATACTACTTGGGCCCAGACCTCTTGACTAAAGTTTGTAACTGCCATACTGCCACATTGCCATAAGGGATACGGTCTGTGGTCATATCAAAGTAATCATACATTATGCAAGCTGCATTCACTTTGACCTGACCGCAGACCGCAACCAGTGTGACAAATCCGTAATACCAAGTGACACTGGCCAGGACCAATATTTAATTGCCTACCGAAGCACGTAGATTCTTCACAAGCATAAATGCCCCTGTGTGATGATGTGTAAACGGTCACCCATCCAATACCGATCTTGACGTTGGCTGTCCAAAATTTTTAAAGCCTCGTGTTCTACAAAATTATTTAGCCTTTAATTTCGGTCAGAACTCAGCCTTGGAAAAAAACAATATTGTAGTAACCGTTTTGCATTGCATCATGTCGCTTTGCGCATAATGCGCTAACGTCTTAGCTAGCAATAGTGGCTAAGTTTTGGGCCTTTTTTACAGTGGTAGAAGGAATTTAGGAAAACAGAAAGAACCAACCTTATAGTAACCTCCGCACATGTTCTGCATGACTTGGCACATGAGGCCCTCCCTAGCATACGGCCTGGTCCTCTTCTTCTGTTTTCTAGCGCCGGCCCGCTTGGCGTCTTGGCGCTTGGCGCCTTCACCCGCCAAGGTCTCAGCGCGGCCAAGCGCTGACACTAGCCAGCCGTATAGGAACTCGTATAAATACCTGAAAGAAATGAAAGGTTATTATTTAATTTTTATTTGATCTTTTCTAGAAACCAAGAATGTTAGTAGGCTTTGGAGGCTTTAGAAATTAGTGCTTAATCGGGCCCTCTTGGTTATTTTTTTTTTGTTAATACGGCAGCATTTAAAGCTAGTTCATCTTATGTCAATATTTCCATTATACCTTACTAGAGTAATTATGGTATTTTACAAGAGTATAATCTTTTCTTAAAGGTTTTAAACCTTTGTTTGTCACCTGTCATCCGCTTTGCAATGGAGGGAAGTCGAACCTTAATTTCGAACTCCTATGTTCTTCTGATTAATTTCGTTGCGGGTCCAATGACAGTTTAACTTTCCCCCGGGACAAACTTGACCTTCATTGGTTGGGTTTTTGTGGCGGTTAAGCTGTAGATCCTGGCTACACAGGAGTTGCAGTGGTGGGAACGAGAGGTGGGAATAGTCCCGTATTTAACAAGAGTATTGTTCCTTAATAAAGGAGCACTCACCAAAAGGGTATCCTTCCGTTTGGCAAAATTACTTTTCGCCAAATTTCACTTCGCAAACAACTTATCGCCAAAGTTTCATTTCCCAAATGAACTTTTAGCAACTGTACTTTTCGCAACTAATTCATTTGGTCAAATTATCATTTGGCAAAATTTTACTTGGCAAATGTTTATATAGCAAATGTTTTATTTTGCCAAATATTATATCCCAAATAATTTGTTTGGTCAAATTGACACTTCACATACTTACCCACCGTTACCCACAAATCAAAGCATAAGGCACATGATCATGGTTTTCACAAGAATGTTATGTAAAACAAAGAATTGCAGAAAATAGTATGGTTGCAAAAAGTAGGTATTGCAGAAAATAGTAGGTTAGGTTAGGTCAGAACAGTGACCCTTAATGCGCGAAGGCGAGCGAAGCGTGCCGCGGCAGCGGCCGCCGAGCGCTAGAATCACCTCTATTTAGAACAAATTTTATATTAACTACCTACTAAACAAAATAATAACCACAAGCTAATTTGTATTTCATTCTATGCACCAATCAAATTACTTTGTAAATAGTTTACCGTGAAATATTTTTGCCAAATGAAACATTTGGCAAAACATACTTTGCCAATCAATAATTTGCTAAACAATAATATGCCAAAAACGACATTTGCGAATTAAAAGTTTGCAATAAGTTCTTTTGTATAATGAGAATTTGCCAAATGAAAATTTGCGAAACGTTATTTGCGATGTGATAATTTGGGAAACGTTTTTTGGCCAAACATTAGTAATCCCACCAAAAGATATAGTGATACTCGTGTACACTGTAGAGCTCTAGTTCGTGTCCGGTACGGACAGTCGATAGGCGATCATGACCCTCAGTACGTGGTACAGGATCCAAGTAAAATGAACCTTATTCAGTTGTATCACGGTACATAATTAAATAAACTCACCAAAAGATATAGTGATACTCGTGTACACTGTAGAGCTCTAGTTCGTGTCCGGTCCGGACAGTCGATAGGCGATCATGACCCTCAGTACGTGGTACAGGATCCAAGTAAAATGAACCTTATTCAGTTGTATCACGGTACATAATTAAATAAACTCACCAAAAGATATAGTGATACTCGTGAACACTGTAGAGCTCTAGTTCGAATCCGGACAGTAGATAGACGATCATGACCCTTAGTACGTGGTACAGGATCCAAGTGCAATGTACCTTATCCACATGTATTACGACTCATAATTAAATAAACTCACCAAAAGATATAGTGATACTCGTGTACACTGTAGAGCTCTAGTTCGAGTCCGGACAGTAGATAGGCGATCATGACCCTTAGTACGTGGTACAGGATCCAAGTAAAATGAATCTTATCCACTTTAATTACGACTCATAATTCAATAAACTTACCAAAAGATATAGTGATACTCGTAAATACTGTAGAGCTCTAGTTCGAGTCCGGACAGTAGATAGGCGATCATGACCCTTAGTACGTGGTACAGGATCCAAGTAAAATGAATCTTATCCACTTTAATTACGACTCATAATTCAATAAACTCACCAAAAGATATAGTGATACTCGTGAACACTGTAGAGCTCTAGTTCGAGTCCGGACAGTAGATAGGCGATCATGACCCTTAGTACGTGGTACAGGATCCAAGTGCCGAAGCAAGCCCGGGGGCCTGTCCCCGCGGCACCGCTCAGCACCGCATCCACGCTCTCCGCCTTTGAAATAAGACCTTATTGTTATAACGGTAAGTTTCAAAATACCATGCACAGTAGGTAAACATTTACGTTCTTCTTTGAAATATACCTTAGCGTTAGAAAGGTAGATATCAAAGTAGCATGTGCACTCGCAGTAGGTACTTGACAATGATACACAAATTAGTTCGTTCGTTCGTACGTTTTAGCCAAATGACGTCCACAGCTGGACAAAGGCCTCCCCCAAGGTTTTCCATAATGAAGTCCTGCGCTGCCCGCATCCAGGCTCTTCCCGCGACCTTTACCAGATCGTCGGTCCACCTAGTAGGAAGCCTGCCCACATAAATTAGTATCATCTTCAAATCTACGGTGTTTCATCATTTGAAATTGAGAGCCTTTCTGCAAGTGCAAAAAATCAATGCGCATTTCGTGATTATTAAATGAAGGACACACTACACTCAATAATTGACATCAGGCAGTGAAGAATTAACTCGGAATACAAATCTAAGCGCCACAGCTTACAAAAACGAATATGCGTCTAGTACGCTTCACCGCCGTGGAATGTGACGCTTAATCCGTGCAAGCCTCTATCAAAATACATAAATTGAAGTTTATAAAAGTGAATATAAGAAGGGCGTTTGATTATTTCTTACATATTTACCTCTTCCTGCAGAGCTGCGAACTCGTCCAACAACAAGGCAAGTTTGTCCCGCTGCCGCGCGCGGTTGTGTCCGCACACTTGCAGTAGGACTGCGAACGGGCGGACGCAACGGGCCAGGAAGTTCTCCACGAACTCACGGGCCTGTGGAAAATATAATACATACAATAGAAAACAGAATAAATAGAATAGAATGGAAGAAGAATGAGATTAATGAGTTTTGGTTTATTTCAGCACAAACACTCACTCGAAAGATCAAGATCAAGAGTTGCATTATTAATCAAGTGTTACGCTGAGGCACGCTAGTGACACATGATAGCGCGCTAGTGACAGTGATGACGATCAGGGTAACGTGGCATGCTAGTGACACGCCGTGACGCGCTAGTGTTACGACGTGGCGCGCTAATGACTCGCCGTGGCGCGCCAATGACTCGCCGTGGCGCGCTAGCGACACGCCGTGGTGCGCTAGTGACACGCCATGGCGCGCTAGTGTCGCGCCGTGGCGCGCTAGCGACAAGCCGTGACGCGCTAGTGACACGCCGTGGCGCGATAGTGTTACGACGTGGCGTGCTAATGACTCGCCGAGGCATTAATTACGCTTATTACCTGCGGCGTGGACAGGACGGGCGACTTGGCCGTGAGGGCGGGCGGGTTGACGAAGCTCTTGACGGATTCCCGCAGTATCTCGGCGAAGGCGTGCTGCGGCCGCGGCTGGCCCGCGGGCGAGTTCATCGCGCTTTGAGCCATGGAGGCCGTGGTCGCTAGTGACAAGTCATAGCGCGCTAGTGACACGCCGTGGCGCGCTAGTGACACACCGTGGCGCGCTAGTGACACGCCGTGGCGCGCTAGTGACACACTGACGCTAGTTACCTGCGGCGTAGACAGGACGGGCGACTTGGCCGTGAGGGCGGGCGGGTTGACGAAGCTCTTGACGGACTCCCGCAGTATCTCGGCGAAGGCGTGCTGCGGCCGCGGCTGGCCCGCGGGCGAGTTCATCGCGCTTTGAGCCATGGAGGCCGTGGTGGCGGGCGACGGGCTGAGGTACAACAGTTGTAGCGCGGAACGCGAGAGGATGCACGCGCGCTGCCGGCTGAACTCCATGAAGAAGTCCTGGGGAGAAAGAGTGATGTTAGGGTAGGCAAATAACAATTTAAGAATTAGAATATTTCTTTTGGGTCAAGTGAAGACGTAGCGTGAAACCCCCACTTGGTGGACCGACGATCTGGTGAAGGGCGCTTTAAAAACCTGAATTCGGACAGCGCAGGAACGGTCGTTATGGTGATCCTTGGGAGTCATTTGGCTGAATTGAACAAGTGAAGAGTTTCGAGTTGACAGTCGTCATCAACATTTCAGCCACTGATAAAGGTCTCCCCCAATAATTTCAGATTAAAAGCGACCTGCATCCAGCATCATTATAAGGTTATCTGTCCATACTACCACAGAATAATAATAAGTACTACGTACAGAAGTTTTACTTCGCGAAGGTATTTAAAAAAAATGTATGCTCAATGTCATTAACAATATGGTGTAATTTAGCTTGTCTCAAGAGTCAAGCAAGTTTGTCAGAAGTTTTGTTGACAAACGTCAGTGATCGGTACTGCGCCGAAGCTATAGGGCTGACTTCGGTAAAATGATGTGACGTGAGGTGTCAATCTGCAGAAAATGGCGGAGGAAATACATGATTTAGCATGAATTATCATGAATAATATTAACTACTTATTTACCTCTCAGTGTCTTCAGGCAACTTAAAAAAGTACATTCTGTGTTTTTATTATTATTTAGGCAGTTAAATACTGCACAGTATTTAGTACACCATTTTCTTTATTTTCTTCCATCATACACAAGAATACGCGTGCGTGAGTCAATGTTCGCTCGTATGTGAGGCCTTGTCGAATAGTACTCTTGTAGGGGGCAATCGTGCGTGTTTTGTTTTCGATGTAAACTCGCGGAGATGAACAGGCCTGATACTACGAGTAGTTTCAGCTGCCATGATTGCCCAGTGGGTTTTTGATTTTAATATTTGCCCAATAATTACGGTCATCCTTTTCTACTTTGCTAGGTAGGTAAAGGTAAGGTAAGGTTTCAAGTCAAAAAATCATTATAATACCTATTATACCAGCGCGATGTGGAAGTTGGTGCACGAGGTGATCTTTCACAAGTACTGCAGCGCGAGTCCCAGGGTATCTAAATACGAGTGTTGAGAGTCCAATGTCTAAGTATGAGCGCTGAGTCAGGCCTACTATAGACTAGAGGAGAGTTGGCACGCGCCAGCGCTGTGTAGAAGTTAGTGCAGGAGGAAAACGAATGAGGTTGATTCTTTACGAGTTTCAAGACAGTACGCTATCTTCGAGGCGTCAGGTCTACTCAGCTTTCACTGGTTAGTTTTCATTGGAAGTCCAAATGTAGATCCTGGTTAAGTGGGAAAGAGATGCGGGATTAGTCCAGTAAAGAGATCGTCATACCAGCGCGGTGTGGAAATTTGTACAAGACGTGATCTTCCACGCGTGCCGCAGCCGCGCGACGAGCTCGTCAAAGTACTGCAGCGCGTCGGAACAAGTCTAGGGTATCTAGGGATAACTGCCCCGAGTCAAAGAATTAAGACATGCTCGGAGTGAGAATAGTCCTGTAAACGTAGGTTGAGAAAGGGTTTTTTTTCTTACCAGCGCGGTATGGAAGTTGGTGCACGAGGTGATCTTCCACGCGTGCCGCAGCCGCGCGACGAGCTCGTCGAAGTACTGCAGCGCGTCGGCGCGCGGCTTGATGCGCGTGTACCGCGGGAAAGTGGGCGGCAGCAGACGCTGGTTGATCATCGGCTCGAAGCCCATCGGGTTTGGGGAGTCGGCTGCAAGCAAAAGTAAGTTTTAGTACATGGTTATTGAGCTGTTAATTCAGTGGCAACTAAGGTCGAACCTATCAGGTTTAGGGACTCGTCTGCAAACGAAAACCTGTCTTAGTACATGGTAATTGGTAATTAAGCTGGTTATTTCGTTGTGAGGTCTATTTGTGGACCAACATCTCGGATCTGAGGTGGAATTGTGTAAAGCAATCGTTATCATTTGACAGTTCATAACGTACGATTATTCTGACAAACGCTTTCTTTATCTGACTTTATCGTACGTTATGAACTGTCAAATGATTAAGATTGCTTTACACAATTCCACCTCTGGATATAGACAAAAGAAGGCTGAATAAGCCTCTGTAAACGCTGGTTACTATGGGCTTGAAGCCCATCGGGTTTGGGGAGTCGGCTGCAAATGAAATTGAATCTTAACATTGTGGTAATTGAGCTGATAATTCAGTGGTGAATTTGATTGAAATCTTCACACTTAACAGTTGGTACCACTGGCTAGTTAAATAAGAGAGACAGGACCTTCATCTCCTGGAGAGTGCAAGTAAATCTGAGGTACGTATTTTCAATGGAAAATTAAGAAGTTCAAACTAAGTAGAGCTGCAAGAAGGTTCTCAAAGAGCACTTACATGTTCCACTTCCAACCCTACTTCTGCTTCAGAACAATAATATGGGCCAGTGCTGAGAAGAAACAACACAAGAAACTCCCAAATAAAATACTCACAATTCTCAACAGGTTGTGTTCCCTTCCCAGCTGTTTTGATGATGACCTTCATCATCTCAGAGCAACCGTTCAGCAGTGCAACACAGTCCACTCCGGACTGTGAGTCTCTCTTCGTAATCAGGAGGAGAGCTTGGTAGAACATTCTGGTGAAGCGAATCCTTGCTGCAAGTGCTGCCCAGAGGTTGTACGCCTGTAAAAAAATTTTAAAATAATTAAAACCAAGCTTGATATCTTACTTTCTGTGCCTGACCAATAAATTGACTGTTGGAGAATGTCTATTGGCATAAATGAAAAAAAAAAAAGGAATAACAGTGCAGTGTGGAACCTCTCCAGAAAAACAAAATCATGCAAGAATGACTTATATCATCATCATCATCATCATTTCAGCCACATGACGTCCACTGCTGACTTATATGCTGAGTGATTTTCTTTTAGTTTGGGTGTTACAGGTATCTGCAGAGCTGATTCCTATTCCTGATGATGATTCTTTCTTTCTTTCAAAAACTAAACAATTTAAAAATAAGATATAAGTAGGTCATAACATTTACTTACATCATCTTCACTACTTCTAGCTTTTTTATTCAGCTCCTCTTCCTGCTCCCTTAACATAGCAACGCACTTTTGCTCAGTCACCTCAAGATTGACATCATAAGTATTCCCAGTCTGCGGGTTCGAGCCAAGACGATAACCGTAGCCCATAGGTTGAAAATCTTCTTCTTCAAACACTTGGGCCCTGAAAACATCATAAGAAGTAATAATTTTTTTCACATATTACAGCTTTAAACACTTAGAAAATAGGAATTTACGGACAAGACAGCATGCAAGCTATTATGAAATACAGATTTCTTTTTTTTTAATTCAAAAGAAACCAAATAAAGAATAGTCCCACATACTTGTTAATACAATCTCTGATGCAATCCAATAACTTGTACACTGCAATGCAATATGCTTTCAACGTCTTGTTCACAATATTGTGGGGTTGGTGCAAATACAGGTTGGTGAAGACAGTTTGGGCCAACGAGTGTCCTTCCAACCAAGACACAATGCAGGCCTTAGTTGCATCTATGATTCCGATCAGCTCACTCGGTTCTATGTCATCTATTTTCAGCTTGCCAGCCTAGAAAAATAACTATTAGAATCCAGAAGTAAATATAGAATTTTATTAATACGTTTATTGTTAAAGTCACATACTGCAACAGCTTGTTGGAAATTAAGTGGCTTAGGGTTTCCGCGATTGCATAACATTCCAGCGTCCATTTTGGGATCCATCATCTCAATGGCCGACATTGCCTCAAACAGTCCGAACAAGTGGCCATCGTGTAGGAGCTCGCCTAATTGAAGAACTGAAAATTTTTATTTTTAAATATCTGGCAAATATAACCCTCTTAATTTCTAGCAGCACCATTATAAGGAAGTTCAACCAAACAACAACTGGTACCTTTTATCTCATTAACAGAATAATTCAAAATATTGTACGAACCTTGAATATGCTTGAAGAAATCAGAAGTAATATCTACCCAGTTGTAGGTGACCTCTGGAGAGGTTGCCAAAGACTCCATTGTCCTGAACATATTAAATTTACAATGTAAAACACATATAACATAGTAACTGCCTAACTGTCTGTAGCACAATCACCAACACTATTACTGAATCATGCTTATGAAAAAATGGTTTGATATCATGAAATGTATTATTAAAACACTAAATATGATACTTGCAGATAAAATTTAAAATATAATGGACGCAATTATGAAAAGTGATAAGTCTTTGCAAAAGCACATCGCATGAGAAATATGTTCCCAATGTTAATACTTTTTATGGAAAAAACAGATTAGTATGCAGGTTAATGACTTAAGAAACAGTTTTCAAGGAGAAAATTCATAATTAACAACTCAGACACCAACAAAATATACCCATGAAAAGCCAAAGAAAAAAGGTTGCCGCATGCTTTTTTACTAACCCGTCACCATCATAATAATCATCGTTATCACCCATTTGTAAAATTTACAGAGAGATTAGATAATTTACCCTTAAATTTCGGGACTAACACTCACGGGGTGGAAACCACGGGGTGGAAACGCCATAGTGTTTGACAGATGGTTAGTCAAATGTCATTTCTAGGAGCATCCACGTAATCTCAGCGAACATAGCCTGTAGGATTGGGCCAATTAAAAAAAAAAAAAAAAAAGAGTATCCTTTACGTCAACTGTCATTTTAATGACATTGACAGGACAGTATCCACTCATTCATTCGCTGAATTCGCTCGCTCATTCAATCAATCATTCATTCACTCAATTCTTTTCTTTTCGAAATTCAGAGTTAAAAAAACAGCGTGACCACTTTTAGTAGATTTCTACTTTTTTGGTAGATTTGAGGCAAAGAGAACGACGATTTAGTAGTGCGAAATCGTTTAGTAGATTTTGGTAGATAATTGGTATTTTTAGAACATTGTAATAAATGGTAGTCCGAAATTAAATTGTAACCGAGCCGAGGATCCAGGCCAGAAAAAAAGAACTTTAGGGTCCGTTTATGGTCACTTTATGAAGGCGAACTAACTTGACAGTTCAATTCAATGCACACAAATGTTGCCACATATTGGCTAGTGTTGTTAATATCGACATAAAAAAATTCAAACGTTCAAACCAAGGGTTTATTCAAAATCAAAAATCAAAATCAAAAATATTTATTCATATTAGACCACAAGTGGCACTTATGAAAGTCAATAGAAAATAATAAAAATAGAAAAGGTAGCCCTTATAGGGCACTTTACATGTCTCCTTATCTTTTGGGCCCTACCAGCGCTTCGAGACAAACATATGGCATTGTTATCTATGTTACGGTCAAACTGACAAATGTGAAAATAATGATAATCGCCGGTTATTATGAATAATCACCGCATGATTTGGTAAATGTGATTAATATGAGGTCATTTAATCACATTTACCAAATCAAAGTGTATAAAACTAAATAGGCGGCTTAGGGGTTGCCCAAGGGCCACCCCCGCCGCACCTTAACCTATTTTTCACTTTAAATCAAAACATTATGTTATAGGCATCATGGAAAAGTAATATTATGCAAGAAACATTAAAAACTCATTATGCCAAATTATATTAATATCGTACACAAGATGTTGTTCTCTTTTATGAAATTTGTTAGTACTAAGGTTGAATTATTAAATAATCACTGTTAAATGTGATTAATTTATCACTTTTACCGCGACTGTCGGTAATTATTCATAATAACCGGTTATTATTAATAATTTTCAATTTATCACATTAACCGTAACATCTATACTAATATTATAAAGAGCGCTGGAAATTGCACAAATTTTAAACCTGAAGCATCCATGCTACAAGTAATGAAAAATGACAAAAAATTATATAAAAATGTTAAAAAAGACTATAATGATGATGATAAATAAATCAAAATACTATATTTTGTTCAAATTATATGTTTTATTTTATGTGGTAGAATTTAAGTAGAATTTTATATAGGTCTTGGTAGATTTTGGTAGATTTGAGGATCGTTTTTGGTAGATTATCTGATGAAAAAGTGGTCACACTGTAAAAAAATCTTGATTCCGAAATATTCGGAAATAAAAGCAAACAAAATAGCAATTTTCATTGCTCATAATGGTCATTTTACCGTATTTACATTGTTTACCGTGTAAACAAGATTGTTTCATATTACTTAAACGATACCAAATGCATCGTGACCGGTTGCTCGTCCACCAAGTCCAGGGTTTTTTCTCTGGCACGTGATGAAGCATTGCAGGCTCTAAGGATACAGTAACTCCTGCTTGCAAATCCTTTATCAGGAACTATGACAAAGGAGCAACTTCGTCAAAGAAAGGCAAGTGATTTTAGGTTATTAAACAACCTTCCAAATTGCTATAAAATTTGCTGCAATTTCCCTAGGACTGAACTGACTGATTTTTGTTTCAGGTCTGCCAATCGCATTTTGAGGATAAATAAATCTAAAACAATCTATTGATTATGATGAATGGATGTCCTATTTTTTTATCCATGAAGAAAATAATAACATCTCGGCGACCATCCAAGCTGTTGCTGATCAGGTCATCCAGTAAGTTAAAGTAAGTATAATTATACCTAGATTAAACCATAAAGTGTTTTGCAAGTACTAATTTAATTAGTCTATGGGTATTTCGCCGAAACAGTAAATTTTCTGTGTCCAGGCAGGCGAACGTTTTTTTATATCTATCTGTATAAAACTATTTTTATGGGAAAGTTCATCAAAAGTTTTATTTGTTTTTGCTATTACAATAGCAGAAACTACAAATAATACCATAGAAAAACTTAATCAAAAGTCGTTTTTCTAATTTCCTTGTTATGTCCATTACTGTTGTTTGCCAAAATGAAGGCTCATTATAACAAATTGAAGCATAATTCAATTCTAATAGCACTCTCTTTACATTTGAGAAACGTTTGGCTATCGGAAAATAAAAACTTTGAATGTCAAATACTTATAGGAAGAAAATAAAGTGAAGTTAAGTTCTTGTCCAGGTCAAAAGTATAATTTCCCTGGGTCTTCGTTTCGACCATTGTTGTAACGAAACAAAAAAACTTAGAATGTAACGCACTGCACCACTACACTCGTCCCAAGAGGCCATTGAGGCAGGACAGTACGTCGTTGATCAGTTTCGCGACAAATCGCATAAATAGGTCCCTCCTTGGGTTTTTGTTTACTATAAAGTCAATTTCTTTGGACGGTTTTTTGCAACTAAACAATGGATTAATTTTATTGTATATTTACACAAATGTAGTGTCTATAGGGGTAAACCCATGATTTAAATAGTAAATGCATAGGGTAAATAGGTTTTTGTCTGTGGTGTCTTTTAGGCATAAATCTAATTTCTTTGGTCCTAATTTCCTTGTTTTCCGTGGCATAAAATGACCTAGGAAATTATAAAAGACCATTAATAATTCGGCGTAAAGTCAAATTTTGAGTATTTCTTTATTGGAATAAGTTTAAAATTTACATTTTAAGAAATAGGTATCAGAATTGATATAGAAAAACTTGTTTTTAACTTTTAACTCAATCTACTGCATTTATCTTCCTTAGTTGTGTAAAAAGGTCGTAATGATATAATATTCATTGGCATGTTTGCTTGCGAAAGTACACAAAAATGGGTCGAACAAAAAAAAAGCAAACCACAGAAGAAAACCTAAAGAAAAAAATATTTATAATAATTTCCTTGGCTACCAAAAATTTATGACCTCATAACTTTGTTTCTAAAACGAATTATGATACCCCTTCTAGATATATTAGCTTAGTTTTTACTACTTAATGCAATGGGAAACTAAAAATAGTTAAAAACAAAAATAAAATTCGTGCCAAGGAAATTAGGCAAAATTGACCATTTTTGGCGAAATACCCCTATACGAATAAAGATATTTTAATTTTTTGATTTGACTAAACAATGTTCTTAATAAGTATTACTTTTATTTTAAGATCAATCTACTTAGTCAATAAAACCAAAATAGAAAGAGATATTTTACTACATTTCAATAAAACAAATTATAATATCTTTATTCTATTTGTTTGGATTAGGCACCCTACATAAATTATATTATTAACACAGTAACTTACCACTAAAAATTGAAACACTAATTTTAACATTTAAGATTTCAATACAAGATGTTGCAATAGATGATTGTTTATATTTTTTTTCTTTCTAGCTGCTAATAGAGATAACTTCAATTCAATGTTGTTGCCAGATAATGCTGTGAGTGAAGGTATGTTCAACTCAGTTGTAAATAATACCTAAGTACTTTTAAATTGATGAGTCACCTACAATATTCTTCGAACATAATTTATAATTTCAATATGTAAAATAAACTGATTTTTTGTGATAGTAATTTTTCTTTTGTAATGTTTTGTAATCAGTACCTACCTATTTATTATGATGAACATTTATTTTTTTCTGAAAAGAAAACTCTTTCTTGAGTTATTTAAATTATATTGTTATGTTTGATAATTAATTATACATTAAGTTTTACTGGATTTTGCCAATATACTTATATTTAGTAAAGGTTGCAGTATTCTATCTTATAAAAAAATTAATTTTACATAGTTATACCACAGGTTATACCATCATACTTAATTAATTTTATAGGTTTATTTTATGCTAATTTTTTAATTATGACGTAATAAATTTTAATTATGTTTTATTAAATATTTCAGAAACTTTATCCTGCCATCTACATCAGAGCCACATCTGTCAATATGGATAATATTATTGCTGCGTCCTAAGGTATCATAATAATGTATTTAATTTATTAAAATTCCCACGGGAACGGGAGTAAGCGGGAAAAACATTTGTATGAAAAAATCTAAACCGCGTAAGATAGATCAACGCACAGCCGTAACGGCTAAACATAGGCACTTGAAATTAGTAGCTTAGGTACCGTAGAGATGCACTAAGAAAGGAATCCCCGAAATTCCCACGGGAACGGGAATCAGCGGGAAAAAACATTTGTATGAAAAAATCTAAACCGCGTAAGATAGATGAAGGGGGTAAAACGGGATCCACGCGTACGAAGTCGCGGGCGGCCGCTAGTATTCTTCTAAAATTATTAATATTAAGTATTTCAGTTACATATTTTGATGCTTTTTACAAAGTAGATAATTAATTTTAAGTAAGCATTTATACATTTATACCGACGATCTGGTGAAGGTCGCGGGAAGAGCCTGGATGCGGGCAGCGCAGGACCGTTCATTGTGGAAAACCTTGGGGGAGGCCTTTGTCCAGCAGTGGACGTCATTTGGTTGAAAACGAAAGCATTTATAATATGATTAATACATGTATTATACTATTGTTATTAATTATTTCAGGTTCAGCTTGCAAATAAACCCATCAAGCAGAGGCGGTACACACAAACAAAAGGTGGACTCTTTGGTTTTTTAAAACGGAGCCCGAAACCGTATGAGCTATTGCGCCACATATTTATTTTGCCTAGTCAACGATCAAGTAAATGAAGGTATTGAGTGAAAAAACTGCCGCAATGATACAGCCCCAAATTTGGTAGGTTTGACAAACGCTCAATAGTATCATTTAAATATAAATTATGTACAGTCGAGTTCATAAATATAAGCGCAGTGCCAATTTTAAAAAATATTGTAAGCGTTTTAACGATCACACAAATCTAAAACAAATTCAGACAAATGTAATCATAAGCTGTTCATAAATATGTTGCGGTAACGCAGTATTGACTACGCTACTGCGCTATAATCTGTTGATAATGCGCGTGTGCATATACCTTAACCTCCTGAGACCCCCGGTGTCACTCGTGACACTTGAGTATATATTTTTTTTACAGCGCCATTTATTGGTATTTATGAAAATTAATAAAAGTGTGTGAAACGTTGGAATATGTCACATATCCAAAAAATTGCTATGCCTCCCACGAAAGGGTTTTTGATTTTGTAAACATTAATTGAAATTTTGAATTCGCGCGACCTCCGACATGACACATTCCAAGAAAATAAAATATTATTTAAAACAAGTTTTTTGGTATTGTTTTGTATTTTCTGTGTGCTACGGTAATATATCTCTCAGATTGTGCGATAAAACTATTAAAATGTTTCTATTGTAATAAGTATTTTCGTCAATTAATTAGAGTGTCACTGGTGACACTTTGGGGACTCGTGACTTGAATTTAGGATTGTCTGATGGTAACGTCAAGTCACTATTAAGCAACTTTGATGAGACAGATGATGAAAAAATTGATGCTCCATCCTCAGATCAGACCCTGGATATCATCCAAGACCAGAATACTTGTCAATACCAATGAAATGAATCAAAACTCGACAGAGTTACATCGTTTAGTCACAGAGTTTCTATGGCTACCTTCCATCTCCATCATCAGATCAGCTCCATGACCTCATTACATTGAAGTTTCATCTGAGTTACATGTCTATGTAAAATTTCAGCTCAATCGGTTGGCAGGAAGTAGCTCTAATTCAGCTTCCAAGATTTTACTCAAACATACATTCACACATTTATTGCAAGTTAAATTAAAGTTTGTAATAACAAGTTCAATAAAAGCTGTTAAAAAGTAAATCTTATATGATTCTAAACAATTGGAGATCAATTTGAAACTAAAAACATCTATTTTACCATACCTGAAGTAATTAAAATATTAATTAATTCTAGCCCCTTTTAATGTCTTTGAAACCCGTAGTGTCACTGGTGACACCCCCCATTTTGGCGTATGTAGGGGGGCTAGATTTTTTTTCGCATTTTTTGTTAGTTGTACATATGAAACTTAGGCTGCCTTCCAAAATTCAAGACAATCCGACAATTTTTAGGGGTCTGGGTCTCAGGAGGTTAAGTTGTAAAGGCTATAAGGTTTATTTGCGTGCGCCATAATGACTGTGATTTCATGGATAAGTCCACGCATGCTGTTTTTGATAATAATAAATTATGAAATAAATAAAAAAATCTGCTCTTTACGTAAATCGATTAAGTTACTAATAATTCTGAGTCGCTCATAAAAAAATGACAACACCTTAAAGAATCACCCCGTATGTAGTAGTTAGTATCACAGAATAAGTAATAGTACAGGTACAGAAGGATTACTCCGCAAGACGATTTAAATAAATGCGAGTCTTGCTACGACGCGATACAGTGGAATTCAGCTCGCACAGCACTACGTACCTACAATTTTATTCAGCTACAAGTTTTGTCTCTTTCTATCGCGTGCCTCTGAACTCTTCTTACGCTGTTAGGGTTGCTGTCTAGTGAAAAAATAATTAATCAACTTATTTGTAATGAGGTACGTACGTAGGTAAGTATTACTGTTATTTTACCTTTGTAAAAATAACATTTCAAATATACCTACTTAGGATTAAAAAAAAACTTATTTTATTACAATGTCTTCATTGATACCTATTTTAACATAAGACGAATAAATTAAACATACTATTACAGAAAAAAAGAAGAATCCTATACTATCCTAAGAATTATTGATTACCTACATGGCCAACATACCTTTCAGCATCTTTGGGAAGCGAAAAAAAAGATAAATCCGGTAGATTTCTTTTCGAATTTAAACACCCGAACGCCGCACAATATTTCTTTCTCTTTATGTCCATTTTTAAATAATACTTCGATCATAGAATTAGGTACTACAACTCACGACAGCGCGTCCTGACGGGCGCGCGCGTGACACTCGACTGATATAATACCCGCCGGCGGGGCGCTTCGCTGTAGGTAATTATCGGATGTACCGCGCGGAGTGAGCCAGGCCTGGTAGTATTATCAGGCCTGTTCATCTCCGCGAGTTTACATCGAAAACAAAACACGCACGATGGCCCACCTACAGGATACTATTCGACAAGGCCTCACATACGAGCGA
Organism: Ostrinia nubilalis; assembly: GCF_963855985.1. NCBI lineage: Eukaryota > Metazoa > Arthropoda > Insecta > Lepidoptera > Crambidae > Ostrinia > Ostrinia nubilalis. The sequence continues at coordinate 6,432,977 of NC_087088.1, read as the reverse complement.
ACATTGACTCACGCACGCGTATTCTTGTGTATGATGGAAGAAAATAAAGAAAATGGTGTACTAAATACTGTGCAGTATTTAACTGCCTAAATAATAATAAAAACATAGAATGTACTTTTTTAAGTTGCCTCAAGACACTGAGAGGTAAATAAGTAGTTAATATTATTCATGATAATTCATGCTAAATCATGTATTTCCTCCGCCATTTTCCGCAGTTTGGCACCTCACGTCACATCATTTTACCGAAGTCAGCCCTATAGCTTCGGCGCAGTGCCGATCACTGACGTTTGTCAACAAAATGGTGCTTGACTCTTGAGACAGGCTAAATTACACCATATTGTTAATGACATTGAGCATACATTTTTTTAAATACCTTCGCGAAGTATAACTTCTGTACGTAGTACTTATTATTATTCTGTGGTATTATCCTTAATAATATTGTAAATGTTACACCAAATTTAATCTGGTTTAATATGAATGGAATAAGCGTCGACAGACATCACGTGCACACAGTGGACACAAGTCGCCAATTTGAGTTCTTTTTCTATTATTATAAACCGCTTCTTCAGTCTGTTATGATTTGTAATAAGAATCATAATAATGTAATTCATATTGTTTCAGATTCCGGCCCAGTGTATGGTTTTTTCAACTAAAGTTTTTTGTTATTTTTGCCTCAAGAATGTACTTATTGTGAATTTCTTTGTTAATGGCTGTATAGTTTTACTTGAGTCAAAGAAAATCGTAGTTTTTGTATAAACAAATAATTTATAAATCTATATTAGGGTACATTTTATTGTCGTCTTTTTTTTCTTAGAAACTTGCAGTAGATTATTCACTTTTTGGAAACTGATAATTACTTGTTAATACCATAATTTATTATGGAAAATTGTACTGTTAAGTAGGTCTTTTGTTGATGGCTGTATAGTTTTACGCAAGTTAAAGAAAATCGTAGGATATTTTTTTCTACACAAATTTTACTTATAAGGGGACATAAATGATTGTTTGTTTGTTTATATTGAAGAGGCTCCGAAACTAAGTACTGGACTTTTTTTCGGAAAACAATTTGAAAAATTAATCCTTCATTTTCCCTAATGAAGATAGGCTAAAACCGGATTTTTACTGGCGGTACGAAGTGCGCCGAGTCAGCTAGTTTCTTATAAACATGCAAATACGGTAAAAATGATTCATTTTGTTAATGGCTGTCTAGTGTCTAGTGTTACGCAATTACAGGTAATCATCATTTTTATTGTAAACAGAATTAGGTACCATTTATTTATAAATAGCTTTTGCCCGCGGCTTCACCCGCGTGAAATTTAGTGCCACAGATTGGCATAAATTATACCCTATTATGTTAATCTGGGTTACAAATAATAATACTGTAAAGTTTCAACCAAATCCGTTCAGTAGTTTTTGCGTGAAAGAGTAACAAACATCCACACAAACTTTGACCTTTATAATATTAGTAGGATTTATAGTCTGCGACAATAGAAATGTTCGCTCGCCTGTAAACAATAAATTATTGCAAAAAGTTAATAATTATATTATTCTTTTCTGTTGGCTTCAATGGTGGGTACTTTTAATTACAAAAAGTTACAACTCTCGGTAAAATTGACATTTAGTATGGAAATGTAATTTTAAACCAGTGTTCATCCCATTCATAGAGGAGGTTTAATTCTCGAAGGTTCATCCCGGGCTTAATTTCTTTTGTAATAATGGGTTTTATGACTAAAATTGACTCAAACAGAGATAAATTAACTAAGAATCTTTAACATTTACTTACTTGGCAATTAAAGATAGATTTACTCAAATCCTACTTCCTACTAATATTATAAATGCGAAAGTTTGTATGGATGTCTGGAATCTGGATGTTAAATGTTTGTTAGTCTTTCACGCAAAAACTACTGAACGGATTTTGATGAAACTTTGCAGTATTATACTTTAAAACCCAAAAAACTAACATACAGGGTGGAATTTTGTAATGCCACTCGGAGGTAAAGTACTCTTAATACTGTAGATACAAAATTGTAGTCAAAGAAAACATTTCTTTATTTTTTAAAAGAAATAGGACTGCATTCTAAGATTTTCAAAACTTAGCTTGCCACACCCGGGAATCGAACCAACTAAAATTTGTGAAAAAACTACAGCCTTTATTTTATTGCACCGATCGTTAAAGTTAAGTATAAGGATGAAATCTTAAATTATTGTAATTATTTACGGAAAATCGTATGGTATGGTGGTGTATTTTCGCAAAATTTTCGGAAATCTTTGAATGCAGTTCTCTTTCTTTACAAAAATAAAGGAATGTTTCCTTTGAGTAAAATTTTGTATCTACAGTATTAAAAGTAATTTCCCTCCAGGTGGCATTACAAAATTCCACCCTGTATAGGCTATAATTTATGATGATATTTGACAAACTAAATTACACGCGTGTGAAGCCGCGGGCAACAGCTAGTTACTGAATATTATATTCATAAATAGTTCAGTCTCAATGTTATTGATGAAAATAAAGCCCTACCAGACTTTATTTTCTATTGGCGCGGTAGGTTTTTTTTATTTTCCTTAAAAACCTGCAGTTGATGATTCTGTGAATTAATGGCTGTATAGTTTTACTTACTAATAGTATTACATAGTTTCCTAAGTTTCTGGAACTTACTTATAATTATCGAGTTAAGCGGATGATTTTTTATTCCATTATTATTTTGTAATTTTCCTTACGGAATAAGAAATCATCCGGTTGGTATATTATCTTCGAACGTGTAGATAATTCTAAGATGTAATTCATGTTCAGAGCCCCGATTACGGTAACTTTTATAACGTCTACAATCCAGACGCGTTTCTGATTCTGCGATACGATTGGTCAAAACAGCTGACGTACGCTGTTGAACGACCAATCGTATCGCAGAATCGAGAAGCGTGTCTGGATTGTTGACGTTAAAAATTACCGTAATCGGGGCTCTGACTCAAGTGCTCAAAAGATAGCGATAGATAAAGATAAGATTTGTAATTTTGTCGATAGTTGTATGCATTTGTTTTTAAGTTGTATTTTTATGAAATTAATTTCTTAATAAAACTTATTCATTTTGTTTTTTATTTCTATAAATAATTTGAAATAATAATGTACCCGTACCGTTATTGGTGCGGTAACGTTACTCGTTATAAAATATATTAAAGCGGTACTGCAACGTCGCTAAGGCAGTCGTTATTAAAAAGTTACGATCTTTTTTTTTTTTTAGCGCTACCCAATGGAAGTCCATAGATGCCGGAACTTTTACTATGAACGGACCAATCATAGGGCCGTTTCCTATCTGTCCCTGTCTCATCTGTGCCTGCGAGTGCTTGTCTCACAGATATGGATTAGAGTAGATACAGCAAGTTGATCGTCAAAGCGTGCCATTCCGATATGTCCAAATGGACATACATGGTCGAGTGATGTTCATGTAATCCGATTAAAACAATCGGTTTCGATGATTTTACGAGGACAGTAGTACGAACACGGTAGAAAGAAGAAATTATTTACGGATTGAGAATTGTAATTAACAGCACAAGTAACAAATAATTAATTAGAATAAAGTAGCAGTAGAAGAAGTATAAAGTAGCATTGTTTTTAATACATATCCTGCGATGTACTCTTAAGAGTTAAAACCATGGTCCCTGTATGTGGTGCACTCATACCGATCCCAAGGAACCGTACTTACTCATAACAATAAGACACACACTGATGCATGTATTCATGAACTTGACAAATTTATGTCTTGAAACGCTGGTAGGGTAAAAAAAAATAACGAGATTTGACGATTTGTAAGAATTAATTTATTTTAAAAAGGTAAATAAAGATGTTTTTGGTTTTGTATTTAACAAATTATCAGTTTTATCGGAATTAATTAATTTTCGAATCGAGTCACACGATATCATTCGATGACTTTGCAAATGCAGTACGATGATACGATTACTTTTACGTTGCGGCAATCACTAAAATTCGCTAAAATGACACTAATGACGTTTAAAAAGTGGCACGCTCGGCTTCATACAATTTTTGACACATGCTGCATCTATCCATATCTGTGGCTTGTCTGGAGTTTTTGACAGTGACAGACAGATGACGGATGACATGAGACAAAAGGGACAGTGCTGTATAGGTAGATCGTAAAGAGAATAACGATATCGATATCTATACATTTCAAGGAGTGCATTACCGCAGCAAAATTTTTATAAATGTTGTGCTTTAGAGAGTCGAGAGTATAGCAGATAATTAGTCCATCGTGAGCAGAAATTTGTCCACTAATAGCAAAATTCGTTCAAATTATAGTTTTAAAGTTATTAGGAAAAAACAGATTTTGCTGGGGTAATGTTTGAAACGTTACCCCAGCAAAATTTTTTTTTGAAAGTCGTTCTATCCCGGAACCAAATACATGGATAGATAGCTTTTGTTGCGTAGTAATTTGTCCACGAATAGCAAAATTTGTTCGTGTTCCAGTTCTCAAGTTATTCAGAATTTTGCTGGGGTAATGTTTTGTGATGTTCCAGATCTCGTAAATGGCTCAACGCAGAAGTTTGAAAAAAATACCAATGATAGACCTTAATATGTCCAAATTAGTTCAAGCATTAGTCATTGATTTGAATGATAAACACCAGTGTAATTAAATGATTTCGAAAATCAGATAAAACGGATTTGTGAGTAAACCAGTACTCTTACAATCGAATAAAAAGGTGTAGCATGTACCCTTGGTATACCTTTATAACCACAGTAAATATAAATGATGTGGCTTTGCGCAAAAGAGAGATTTCAAGAAATTTAATTTATTTTAACAGTCTTACTTTCGTGGCCGAATACGCAATTCCCTTATAACAAGGGAACATGGCATACAATGGACAAATTAAAATGTTCCTTGAATAAGCTATCCTGTTAATTTCAGCTTTATATTACGGCTTATAAGAAAGTTATCGGACTGCAAAAAAATATCTATTAGCCGACCAAATTATAAAGGTCACAAAAAAGCGACCGTTCCATACATAAGGCTTGCCATCTTAAATCAACGGTATGATATCGAGCTTTCGTCAGTACAGTTGCGAACAAAGGTGTTGTGTTGAGTTGAGAGGTCAGATTATTGAAATAATAAAACGAACATTTTATTTTTTAAATACATTTTAAAAATAATTTACATTACAGATAACAATGAGAGGATGACATTGCAAGGTGGTGCCAGTCCAGTCTTAAATCCGTTGATATATGCTGCATCTGCCATCTTTTTGACTAAAAGATTCTTCTATCTCGCAGCTTAGACTTTTACTACAGACTTTAGACAGTATTTTTGGAAAATTCTTACGCATGGCGGAGTAAGGGACGCTCTAGAGACTCATGTCTACAAGGAGTCACATGAACTCCAGTTTTAAATCCGTTGACATCTGCTGCATCTGCCATCTTTTTGGCTGGAAGATTCTTCTATCTTGCAGCTTAGACCTTTAGCTACAGACCTTAGACAGTATTTTTGAAACATTCTTACGCATGGTGGAGGAAGGGACGCTCTAGACACTCAAGTCTACAAGGAGTAACATGAACTCCAGTTTTAAATCCGTTGACATCTGCTGCATCTGCCATCTTTTTGGTTAGAAGATTCTTCCATCTTGCATCGTAGACCCTTAGCTACAGACCTTAGACAGTATTTTTGTGAAAATTCTTACGCATGGTGGAGGAAGGGACGCTCTAGACACTCAAGTCTACAAGGAGGCACATGAACTCCAGTTTTAAATCCGTTGACATCTGCTGCATCTGCCATCTTTTTGGCTAGAAGATTCTTCCATCTTGCAGCGTAGACCTTTACCTACAGACCTTAGACAGTATTTTTGTGAAAATTTTTACGCATGGTGGAGGAAGGGACGCTCTAGACACTCAAGTCTACAAGGAGTCACATGAACTCCAGTTTTAAATCCGTTGACATCTGCTGCATCTGCCATCTTTTTGGCTAGAAGATTCTTCCATCTTGCATCGTGGACCCTTAGCTACAGACCTTAGACTGTATTTTTGTGAAAATTCTTACGCATGGTGGAGGAAGGGACGCTCTAGAAACTCAAGTCTACAAGGAGGCACATGAACTCCAGTTTTAAATCCGTTGACATCTGCTGCATCTGTAATCTTTTTGGCTAGAAGATTCTTCCATCTTGCAGCGTAGACCTTTACCTACAGACCTTAGACAGTATTTTTGTGAAAATTTTTACGCATGGTGGAGGAAGGGACGCTCTAGACACTCAAGTCTACAAGGAGTCACATGAACTCCAGTTTTAAATCCGTTGACATCTGCTGCATCTGCCATCTTTTTGGCTAGAAGATTCTTCCATCTTGCATCGTGGACCCTTAGCTACAGACCTTAGACTGTATTTTTGTGAAAATTCTTACGCATGGTGGAGGAAGGGACGCTCTAGACACTTAAGTCTACAAGGAGGCACATGAACTCCAGTTTTAAATCCGTTGACATCTGCTGCATCTGTAATCTTTTTGGCTAGAAGATTCTTCCATCTTGCAGCGTAGACCTTTAGCTACAGACCTTAGACAGTATTTTTGTGAAAATTCTTACGCGTGGTGGAGGAAGGGACGCTCTAGACACTCAAGTCTACAAGGAGGCACATGAACTCCAGTTTTAAATCCGTTGACATCTGCTGCATCTGCCATCTTTTTGGCTAGAAGATTCTTCCATCTTGCAGCGTAGACCTTTAGCTACAGACTTTAGACATTATTTTTGAAAAAAAACGCATGGTGGAAGGACGATGGAGACTGATTAGAAATTTAATATTTAAAAATCGTTTGCACGAATTACAATATTCCACATAACTGTACAAAACATTGACAGCTAAGCTACTAATTTGCGAAGTATACCTGTATGTATGGAGTGATCGCTTTTTTGTGACCTTTATAATTTGGTCGGCTTATAGAAGAATTCCTGATATTTTTTGCAGTCCGATAACTTTCTTATAAGCCGTAATATAAAGCTGAAATTAACAGGATAGCTTATTCAAGGAACATTTTAATTTGTCCATTGTATGCCATGTTCCCTTGTTATAAGGGAATTGCGTATTCGGCCACGAAAGTAAGACTGTCAAAATAAATTAAATTTCTTGAAATCTCTCTTTTGCGCAAAGCCACATCATTTATATTTACTGTGGTTATAAAGGTATACCAAGGGTACATGCTACACCTTTTTATTCGATTGTAAGAGTACTGGTTTACTCACAAATCCGTTTTATCTGATTTTCGAAATCATTTAATTACACTGGTGTTTATCATTCAAATCAATGACTAATGCTTGAACTAATTTGGACATATCAAGGTCTATCATTGGTATTTTTTTCAAACTTCTGCGTTGAGCCATTTACGAGATCTGGAACATCACAAAACATTACCCCAGCAAAATTCTGAATAACTTGAGAACCGGAACACGAACAAATTTTGCTATTCGTGGACAAATTACTACGCAACAAAAGCTATCTATCCATGTATTTGGTTCCGGGATAGAACGACTTTCAAAAAAAAATTTTGCTGGGGTAATGTTTCAAACATTACCCCAGCAAAATCTGTTTTTTCCTAATAACTTTAAAACTATAATTTGAACGAATTTTGCTATTAGTGGACAAAGGACAATGGGCAAAATGGTACCCGGCTCCAATAGATATGTGTCTAGTATCGTTTGAAAGGTCTTACCAAGATGAACAACTTTTACTATGACCACCAGCCTCAGATCTGGTTGTGTACGAAGATATACATAGTTTTTTGCAGAATGGTACCCGGCTCCAATAGTTATGTTTGTAGTGTCATTTGAAAGGTCTTACCAAGACGAACAACATTTACTATGGCCACCAGCCTCAGATCTGGTTGCGTTCGAAGATAAAGATACTTTTTGTGTAACTTAAGTATCATACAGTATGAAGGGGGACGCGCTCGGGGCAGGGCACCGACGATATGGTCGGACGCGGTGAGGAAGACGGTGGGCGGGAGTTTGCATCGTGCGGTCCACACAGCTTATGACCGCAGCCTGTGGAGGAACACTATCTGTGGTCACGATCCTGGGACCGAGGAAGAAGAAGAAGAAGTATCATACGTGTCCATCGTATGGTACTTAGGTTATGCGAGGCAGGAAGGGTTTACTGCTCCAGCATCCTTCCTTAACTCTATAATTATTGATGGGGATAATTGTGAAATAAATATTTTTATTTAAAGAAGTACTACCCCCTTATTAATAAAAAGTTACACCTAGGAAGAACCTTGGATTGACACCAAATGACAATTTAAGCCAGAGTTCAACTAGGGTGTAACTTTTATTAATAAAGGGGTTAAAGTTTTATTACTTCTTAAGGGTTTTATTATGGGTTGCTAAAGCGAATTAACCCACAAGACCCAATAAGTCCACCCACAAGATGGACCGACGACCTCATAAAGGTAGGGGAAGGCGCTGGATGCAGGCCGCCACCAACCGGCCATTGTGGAAATCATTGGGGGAGGCCTATGTTCAACTGGACGTCCTATGGCTAAAATGATCAAGATGATGATGATGAAAGCGAATAAAGGGCTAATAGCTTGGGTAGTTCATCGTAGATATAATCCTTTCCTTTTCGATGCTTCTTTTAGTTATATTAATAGATTGTAGTCATAATACATACTCGTATACATGGATGATTGTGTTATACTTTCATTATAATACTTAGTGGAATTACTGCTTTCAAAACGTGAATTAGAACTGGCCCCATAGCAGACATTTTCCTACATCTGAAGGCCTTTTAAAATATATATTGGTTATGGCTATTGGAGCGGGTACCACTTTCCATACATTTTTGCCCATCATCCTTTCTGCTCACGATGGACTAATTATCTGCTATACTCTCGACTCTCTAAAGCACAACATTTATAAAAATTTTGCTGCGGTAATGCACTCCATTTCAAGGGAATATAAAAATAGAAACCAACTACAAAAAAAATATTATCTTAAATGATATTTTTATACACTTGGCACATTGAGTTATGTAAATAATAAGATAATAGCCATCTCCTTTAAATAGCAAGCCCGTTAACGTACGGGAAATAATCTATTTTATTTATTATTAAGCTTTTAATCGTTACAGTTGACTATAGATTTTTATTTAATTTACCCATCCTAGCTATTTGTCTTGACTAAAAATTACTTACGTTTTGAACACCTTGCTTCCATAAAAATAAGCATAACACTGCCAACAAGACTTGTCATAATCACTAAGGATAACAGATAGAGCATAAAACTTAAATCAAGATTTACAGACACTAACGGTTGTTAATTAATAATAATTATAACACAGCTCTACTTTGTTAAAATTATAGTATTGTTGTTGTTGTACTGAATAAATAAATATTTATTACCAAACATTAAGAAACTTTTTGTTTTTCTGAGAACAATGTTGCATTATTAAAACGAGCTGATTAAATATCTCTTTTTACTTTCCACTTATTGTTTCAAGTTGACAATAATTTCTATCGACATGCACAAAATTATTTAAGATCATCGTACATCCCTTTACATGATATTTATTAATCCATAAAAAATTTGCTACGGCAAAGGACATAATTATTTCAGCCATGGTGCAATATAAATATTACAGGATTATTAAAAGATAAATGAATTACAGTAAATAATTTATTTAAATATATTTAATACTGTTATTGAACATGGGTGGCTCTGACGAAGGTATATTTTCAATCACGGTATCATAAACGTCACTGGCGAGCTGGGAAGGTTCCACCGCAGTTTGATTACTTGTATGGGTCTGGGTACTACCGGGTTTAGATAAACTTACGCCATTTAGACCCATGTTCATGCAGTCGAAATGTAGAATCTGTAACAAACCACAAACGTTATTAATACTAACTAACTATCGTACATTCCATGGTTTTGATTACATTTTTCATTTCTAGAATTGGCTGATAAAATACAAAGTATGTATGTACTAAAAGTAAGAATAGAATATTAAAATACTAATTCAAATGTTTGAAGAAAAATCGAGACTAACAATGACGCGTGAAACTGAACGCTTATCAAGTTAATGGATTATGTTGGTAGCTTTGTTTTTGCTGGCGCGAAAATAAAAAAACTTTATCTGAAAAAAAAATGGATAAACCTTCAGATACCAAGCAGTGTAAATGTGGTAAGGGTGAATTTTAACATTAGTTTAAAACAGGATAACTACACAACGTGAAGTGGTAAGTTACCACATAATTTAAGTAGGTATGATGACAGTAGGTATGATGGGAGATTTATTAGGTAGGTAAAGTGGAAATGGCTACACTTTGTAGATAAGTAAGCCTTTCAGGGTGATCTCTGCTGCCGTAACATTGAAAGACCCTGCGACTGTTTGTGACTCTGGAGGGAAATCATAATCTCAACTACACCAACCAACATAGATATCATTGCTAGTTCTGGCGTCATACTGTAAATCAGTCTGCGAATTTATAACTAAAAAATAACTTACAAGCACGGGCGCCTTATCGACTCTAGTGTCCATGTCCATACAGACGTGCAGTTTCTGGTCCACCACGGATATGTCGAAGAGCCGCACGCACATGTCCATCAACCCTGGAGGCAGATACGGCACCGGGATCGGCACGCAGAATGGCGGAGGATTGCGGGCTGAAAAAAAGTAAGTTTATTAAATTTTTTATTTATCATGCACCTCATTTTTCATAAGGAAGTTTTCAGCTACTTTAGGTACTATCTAAGTAGAATTTGATTTATTTAACTCCACGTGATTTCATTTCTTGACAAATAAGTAACTCTTAGCAATCACGCACGGCGAAGAATTACGATATTGCTCTAGTATGAAATGGGCGCAAAATAATAATAATATAATGATTATACTTTAGCATTACTTACTATTGAATACTATTGATTATTACACTCGAGCACTCGTATTATACTGTAAATTTACTTACCCGAAAAAGTATCTCTGAAAACGCTTTCATTGTTCATTTTGACTTCTAAATCGATGAGTGACTGTGTTGGCTCGTAGGTCAACACGGCACATGCTGTAAAAACAAGAAAGTTTGATTGTTAACTAATAAATAACACATAAAAGTACTACAACTTATTTAAAAATAGACATTACAGACAGACATTAAAAAAGCACTCATTTATGGAGGCGCTATAACAAAATATGACTTACTTCTCCTGTCAAACTTGAAGGCCTGGATTCGGATGCCGGTGCAGCAAGTGCATTGCAGACCCTCACAGTTGCACCTGCCTCCTGTGAACGGCAGCCGCAGCATCCATCCAGGTTTGTACCAGGGTCGAGGCATGATGTCTTTAATCATCTGAAGGAATAAAGCATTTTAAATTATATCTCTGTCCAGATTAGTAATTTTACAAACAAGCCATTCTTTATTTTATCTCATTAGTATTTTACCAATATGTTTCCCGATAGATCAGTAAACATTTTGTAAGGTACTAAACTTCTTGGTGAATAGATACGTAAGTCATACAAAGTAATTAAATAAACTTTAATTATCATTCCAATAAGTAGGTAGGTATTTAGTGGAAAGTAAATGAGAGATAATGTATAACTTCTGAACTGATTTTATATGTAACATAATAGCTAGTGTAAACAAACGTTGAATTTTGATTTGCAAGTGGACTGGGCAAACTAAATGATTAATCGATTTAATGCCTTATAAGCCTATGATACTGTTTGTAATTCGTTTGAATCATTACGTCTTACTTAGATGGAAAGATAAACCGATCAGAATTAATTACCTCGTTGGTTTCGATGTCGTAGTAAACTGAGAAGTCTTCGACGTCCATGACGTTTTCATTTCTTGGGCTCTTCTTGAGATCATTTCGTTTTGACGACTTTGAGCCTGAAACACATCGGGTACAACTTTATAGAACTATCTGAAGTTATTGTGCTAATCCCGTAATATCAAAAGGAGGTGAATATCAATAAGTCAAGAATAAATGTATAGAATTAAATAACATTGTCACCTGCACTGACGACGGCACCGCACATCACCAAACACAAATAAATCAATTTCATTTTCATTTTGTGTGTTAAACCTCGATTGCTTCTACCTCTGGGGACACCATACAAATGATAGCACCTCGTTAACCTACGTAAGCACTGGCAAAGGTTCGTATATAAACATTTGTATGCAAGTTATGTGCGAGCGCAACTGTCTTGCGGGACTTTCTAGAGAGAAACTCAGGCGCATCGGATCGATACTGGCGCGACTCTGTAGTAATGGCCATCTTTATTTCACATTGGACGTTGTTTTACGCATACATGCATATGTAACTTAACACTTACATAGAATAGTTAATTAAGTAAAAACATAGAAAGGTTCACAAAACGATTGTGTAATAAATAACAATGCTAGTATAAATTATCATAAGTTAGAATAATTTGAAATAAGTTAATAATAGTAAGGATGCTTTCGAATTACTAAGTACATTTTCTTCGTCAATCATCAAAAATGCCGAATAAAGACTTGACTAGGTTTTCATCGTAATCTTCAATGTCATCCTCTCCAGCGTCAATGACTGCATCCACTCCTCCCTGTGGATTCGGAATGACAATACCACCAGCATCTTCAGGTTTCATCATAGCAATGCCGTTAGCACCCATTCTGAAAAAAAAAGTTTTCTTATGTCAGTTCAGTAAATAACGTACAAAGTCGATTTAAAAATGGTGTTATGAGCTATTATTATATTTATGCAAACATTTTCAATTAAAAAAAAATAGTAATTATGTAAATCATTATGCAGGTACAAGTATGTAACATACTTATTAGAAAATTTACTAGTTAGTGACGAGTGCCAAAGCGTCATGTAGAAAAAAATGTCTAGTAAATGAGTGTCGTTGATAAATGTAGAGTGTATTTCACTTTCAAGATCGTTTTTATATATCACTTGTCGTTTGTAAGTAAGTTAGTAATGTCAGTAATGTCTTACCTCAGGCAGTCGAAAGCCATGTCAAACAGTTGAATCGATCGCCACTGGCCAGTCATTGCTAAACAAAAGTGAAAGTTCCTTCCAGGAAAAAACACATTGTAGAATCTCGCACACACTTTCAAGTTCGATAACCTAGGTGGGCTTATACATATTGGTTTCGGATTTTTACCTGAAAACAAAAACATAGCGTCAGTGGAATACTCTTTTTGCGCCATCAAAACTATGATGTATGTATGAACTGAGACGAATAAATTATTGCAACTCTCGAATGCGCGATGCGGTTGAACGCACATATTGTTTAGTAGGTATGTCTTCTTTCGTGCATAACTAATATACTGTCGCATAAAATAAAAACAAACTTGCCTGACATGGAGTTTTCATAAAGAATCCTGTCGTTCATAGACATAGCGACATCGAAAGCGAAGTCTCCCGGGTGATAAGTGATCTTCATACACGCTTTCTGGTTGAAAAGGTCCAAAATCAATCCAGTACAGCACTTGCAGACACCGAGCGCGCACGTACAAGGTCTTCCAGATGAAGTTGATGATGATGATGATGATGATGGGGTGGTGGTTGAAATAGTTGAATTTTGCTTTGGTTTAGGTTTAGGTTTGGGTTTGGGCTTTGGCTTAGAGCTTTTTCGGCCATAATTCTCGACTGACGCTAGTCTTCTCAATACTACCCTATCCAATAACATCAGCTCTACTTCAGGGAGGTCCTTGTCGGTGAAGTTGCTAATCGTTTTGTTTCCATTTTCTGTATCTCTGGCTGCAAACAACATCCTTTGTTTAGTTTCAGTGCATTGACAGTGAAAGTTATTTAAGTTATTATTTCACTCACCACGTTCGTCTCCTTGTATCACAAAGGCACTCAGCATTATTACAAGATTTATTATTGTCAAATAACGGCTCATGGTGTTTACGTCGGAGGCGAGCGCACGCGGTTTCTGCGGATACAAAGTCAATCCAATTCGCTTGCACAGATTGGAACCGGTTCAGTAGAGGCTTGTACCATCAGTATATTATTATGCTAAATACTTTCACATCTTTGTCTTTTTAGTGCTTTTACTTGTTGGTAATTCGGTTGTTTGAAAGACAGATTTAGTTCGAAATAATTTATTCTTATACTACAATAAATACTTAAGCCTAATCCCTTTTAAATAGTTAAATACAGTCTTAAAGTATTCGAAATAGCGTTTCGATCGTTTTAATTTAATTTTCGTCCGTCGAATATGTCCCCAACTGCATCGCCGATTGCGTCTAGAGGACCACCGTCGTCATCGTCGCCTCCACCAAAGATTCCAGGACCGTCTCCGAGAACTGCTCCGGCGGCGTTTCCCAGGAATCCATCATCATCGTCATCATCATCATCGTTGTTCCCGAAGAGATTTACAGGAGCAGGACCTGACGATACTGGCTTCGGTTTCAATCCAGTCTGGACACCGGACGCACCAAGTCTGAAATATTAAAATAACATTAATTTAATTTGGCATCTATATTATGAACGTAAAGTACTACGAGTACTCGTGTCATTACACATTGTTAATAACGTTTTTATAATTTGCAGAAAATTAACGGCAAAAGAAGAAATTTTAAGATAGATATCGTGCAGTAATAAAAAATTTATCTTTACTGACTTAACAAATAACCAATAAAAAGCAATTTATTTACTTTTATGTCCGTGCGTCCAGTAATAAGAAGAGTGTTGGAACTTTAGGATCGTATATCATTATATTATATGGTTATGCCTTCGACTGTGTGATACTAATCGGTTATAAAACATTTTATGGTTAAATACGTACCCGAAACACCTGAACGATGCCGTGTAGACGGGGAAACCGCCTATATCCGCATTTATATCTAAACAAGCAAACGCATTTCTGTTCCGTATGCGAATGTTGGATATTTCTGCACACACGTTCACGAACGGCGCCCTCCTTGGATTGAAACAAATTGGTGGTGGATCACTTGCTAAAACAATAAATAACGTTACGCTAGTCTAAATTATGTTATGCTCATAAATATTGTAAATGTACTACTAAATAAACATAGTTACTATATTAAGTAATTGTAACATCGTTAAATATGAATGCGATTCAGTTTTAAAACATGAATCAATTGGTCATAATTTTCATTGTTTTTTACCTGAAACTCTGCGCCGGACGACGGTGTTGTCATTCAAAGTCATTCTAACGTCGAATATGAAATCCTCAGGAATAAACGTTATGTTACCACATGCTTTCGTGCGGAACCTTTGCAGTATCGCTCCAGTGCAGCATCCACACTGCCCTTGGACGCAAGAGCAGGGGAATCTGATCAATGATCCAGTGACTTGCTGCGGTGCAGCGGTAGTCGCCTCACTTTGGACTACTGATGCTTGTGTGACCAGAGGCGCTGCTTCGGTTGCTATCGCTCCTTGTTGCACCACTGGATCATCCACATGCGAACTGGTACTGGATACCACTCCAGCCAGTTCCGTTACCGCCTCTGTTTCTGGTTCGTCAGCTATGTAGTCATCGTTATCAACATTATTTTCCGGTGGTACATGAACTGGCACGACGACAGTTACAGGAGATTTAAGAACTGGTGTCGGTTTTAGAGCTTCTTTCCAAAGCGCTGCAGGCACTTTAAATTCAATGACTTCGTATGGTTTGTCATCCCCTAATATTATTTCATCTGCAAACACATACATTCACTTAAAATGGGTACATTGTAAGTCAACCTAAATTATGGATATTTTGCGAATTATTAATAAAGTGTGATGGCTCATATCGACTTATTCGAAACTACGTGATGGTAAATAAATATCTAATGCGCCTAATTTATTTCTTAAAAATCTTTATTTTCTAATTAGTTATTTTCCCAAAAAGCAAACCAAATTTTTGACTCACCCGATGCCGCATTGCTGTATTTAAATAATGAATATATTAGATAGATGGTGAACAATTTTGGTGATATCATTTCCTTCACTTAGAATTTATTTGCGTGAAGAACAGTTGCGGTTGGCTTTCTGTCACAAATTGTTTGTCTTGCTACTTAACCTCAGGTATTTAACTGTCTACTAACAAACTCACAATACTTATTTTAAGTTGTCGCTTAATGAAACAAGTTTTAAATTTTAATGCCAGTACAAGAGAAAGTGGTGCCAAAGATCATTAACAATGCTGACTTTCGATACGTGAACAGAATTTTTGTAAGATTCTTTTATCGATTATTTATGATGGGCGTCATTTTAAACGATGCAATATTATGGTACGGTATGAATAAAATAAGGTGATGTCATTTTGAAATCAAATAGTCGTATTAAACGACCTTTCTTTTATGGAAAGGTACTGATTCTATATCTATAGAAGAACGCCTAATTTTGGGCTTCTGTAACCTCTATCATTGGTACTAAATATTAGGGTAAACAGATGCTACGATAATACCTTTTGTAACTTATGGAGTAGGTACAATAAAATTATTGAGTATATTATCTAAATATCTAAATTTAGAATTTAATGTATGTAATTTGTATCAAAATTATTTCGATTTGTCTTAAAATGAAATCTATCACTGCGTTGACTGCGTTGATTTTTATGCAAAAATATCTATGTATGTGAAATTATCATTGGCACAATAACCACGGCTGCTAAATATGGAAATATGACAAGGCGCACCGCCGCAACACGATGCTCATTATGGCGACTTGAAAATGCATTGAGTTTTAAGCATCATGCTGTATTTCTGATACACTTAGCTTCTGAAGGTTCTGGACTATCGTGATTTCGTGTTAGGCACATATAAACTTATGCGCACTTATAATCTTAATATCTTGCAGGTTATTTATTCATTGATCATTAACTATTTCTTTTCCATAAGAGTATGATCCTGATTTAGACAAACTATTCTAATTAATGAATTATTTTGATGTATTTCTCGATTCAGTGTCAGGGATAAATAAATGCACGTAAATAATATTTATAGAATTTATTATTTAATCGGAGGAAGAAATAAATTAAAATAACATTACTATTTACAGTCAATAAATAAGATAAGTACAACAATAAATAGCTTCTACTTCTATTAAGGCTAACTTAATCTAGATGTCATACGTGACCCCACTGTCCACGCATCATTTTGTTTTGTCTTCTTCTATTTTTGTGGTCTCTCATAGATTTTCGCAGTAAAGAGTCCAAGTCATCTAGTCCCAGAATATCGCTGTAGTCGTCATCTTTCTTTCCTCCACGAACTTTGTGATGATTCGGGTTTTTGTTGGGGCGTCTATTTCTACCAAAGACTCCCAACTCTTCACCGACTGTTTCACCGATTTCGGATAAATGAAGAACATCTAAATCGTCAAAGTCAAAACTGCTTCTATGCTTTTTTCTTGGAAGGTCGACTCCAGAATTATCACTTGAAGCCGAATATTCATCTTGTCCCCTGCTTTCTTCACCTTTCATTGATTCTGGGGTCACACTTTCATCGGATTGATCAAGGTCATGAACAATTTGAATCATATTGTCATTTAATTTCTCGTCAGTGGTCGTGGAAAAAGACATTGTTGTTGGCATTTTAGGTGTAATCGTTTCAATTTTTTCAAAATTAATCTCTTCTGAGTTTGTAGATGGCATTTCAGATTCGTTCGCTGTGTTGCTTAAAATGGGTGTAACAGGCATACCTGATAACTGACCAGTGATGTGAGCTAGAGACATTTCGAGACCGGGATCCTCAAAATTCGTGACACTCTTCGCCGTAGTGGCAAATAGATGTTCCACGTTTTGATTCAAGCCAATGATTGGTTCGAATGTCTGGTCAGTATCAACTTCAATCAGTAGCCTTTCAGTGCTCGGCGCGACTGTCGCGGCAGTGGAGGAAGGTGTTACTACGGGTATAGTAACGAGTGGAGCTGGAGTTGTGATCGTTGTGGTGGTCGGAGTGGTCGCTGACTGACTTTCCGCTGTGATTGATGTAGGTGGCCTCCTTGTTGGACGCCTTCTCTTAGAGGGCTTCCTGGTTGGACGCCTATTAACTGGACGAATTTTCAATGTTGTAGTGCGTAGGGGTTTTGGAGTAGTATTTTTAGTGCTTGGCTTTCTACTTGGACGACGTGAGGGTCTCGGCCGCCTTGTCGTGGTAGTTGTAGTGGGGGTAGGAGCCGGTGCTTGCTTCTTTTTATTTTTATTCGCCTTCTTACCACCTGACGAACCAAACAGGTCTCCTAATAAGTCTTCTCCAAGAAGACTAAATCCTGTATAGTCCGCACTGTCAATATCATTTACCGCGTCTAACTCTCCTGAAACAAGAAGAAATGTTTTTGATTGACCCGTTTAAATTGCAAAGTTGGAAAAACCATAAACATTATCTGCTTTAATTTTACTTACCATCATCATCATCATCATCCTCGTCATCATCATCATCATCGTCATCACTACCGAGCCCAAAATCGTCTTCGTCATCATCGTCGTCGTCATCGTCCTCGATTTTTTCGTTTTGCGGTACTAACGGGAGGGGGTCAGCTGGTTCTGTGGTGACTCCTCTGGGTCCGAACTTGAAGCAGGACACTCTGACCGCCGCCTCGACAGCGCTCTTGGATTGAAGTTCCAACCCGAGACAGGCTCTGAACTCTTCGCCAGCGCGTGCAATGTTGTACACTCGTCCACAGAATTTGGATAGTCCGCCCGGTAATGGTAGACAAACTGGGCTCGGTTTTCGACCTGTAAAGGTAAGGTTGTGGTTTTAGTTCCTGTTAAAAATTATACTAATTCAAATTTAACATTTATTAGTTTTTTATTTACTGTCGCGATTATGAAATTATTTAAGTATAAGATTACGAATGAATTACTGACTGAAAATTTACTAAAATATGTATTCAATGTATAGGGTTACACAATTTTAAAGAAAAGAAAGAGCAGAGCCAGAAATCTTATGATTTAATGTTTAACAAAATATACAAATAATAGCGAAGTCCAAATAATACCTACACTTGAAGAAATTAATTACATCGTTAATGCAATAACTTATAAGTCACAAGTATTTGTAACTAAAGAACTTTCCAACTTCATTGTACATCCGTATTTACAATTCATAAAACCGGTGCCATAAATGTGAGGAGAGAGTTTTCTTAAAGTTGTTTTGAAAATGGATATTCCCAAGATTTGTTTGATTACTCACTAGAGAGGGTCCGGTTAGTGATGACCTTCTTTCCGAAGCTTAGTGACACCGACATCTTGTCCCCACTTAGATACATCAGCGAAGCACATCCTGAAAAACATAATTTATTGATTTGAATATAAGACAAGAATCTTGTAGGTACCTACCTAGTTATTTGTTCATAGAAACTGTAATTGTAAATCTAAAAAATATCATTATTGTGTTGCTTGTATTTGTTAACTAGAAAAACTTAATAGGACGAACTGGCGAAATTCCTCGATTAAATATAACAAAACAGACGACAGAAAATGAAGTCTACAGATAGAGTCCTAAAGAATTACTATAATAGTGCTCAAAAAGTAATATTTTCCAAGTTATAAAGTTTTACTTCACATACGAATTTCAACAAATCGTATGTGGGATTTGTACACGATTTGTCTAAATGGTACAAAACACATATGTTTGAATCTTTCACACACGAATATTAGTAGTGTAGTTGCAAATATGAAAGTACGTGTAGACGTTCTGAATTTGAACCTAAATGAAGTACAATTTATAATATTTATTGTTTACCTGGTCCATTCAAATTAACGACAGGCACAGCGAAATCCCGACAGCAGTTGCAGTGCGATTCAGAGCATTTGCAGTATTTGTTGATGCTGTTATCTTCAAGCTTGTCACTGTCGTTCCTGTTCTGAACCGCTTTCTTGTCGTTCTTTTGCTTCCCTGTAAAATTAAGTTTTTACAATTTTCCTTTATAAAAGTTCAACCAACTTGTAAATGTTATGACACAAATATCGTGAATCCTATCATGGGACTCACTTAAATTGGACAATACAAGTAGCGATAAGGTAGGTACTATCATTACAAATCACTATCACATATTTCATTTAATTTGTCGTATACTACTCGTATTATGAATGAAATTAAATAATCTGACAATGTGATAAAAATAAAATCTAAATTATAATGATATCGTATGAAAAGAACAAAGGTAGCGTTTTCATGCGATATACCTAAAAGACTATAACTTTGATATTTTATTAATTTCGTTTAACGGAGAAATTAATCTCTCTTGCAATTATAGACTTTACGTGGTGCTTTTAATAGCAAGATATAAAAATTTTGCGGTTTCGTTTCTTTTAATAGATAAATGTGATTTAGGAGTAAATTCCACGCACGCGCTTTCGTTAAAGGCAAAAAATATTAACGGGTAATTGATTAATTAATGTGACATTTACATGGACTATTTAAGTGTTGTATAATTAATACAGTTTCAAAACTAGTTAGCATTGAAACTTTCCAAATTCGATTTCCATTTCATATAACGTTTCCCTTTTCATTATTAATAAATATCAATCATAAGTCTGTCACACAAAATATTATGATTATACAGCGTAATTTTATTGGTCAATTAATAAACATAAACAAATAATTCATTAACTTTGCAACTCGCTACAGTTATTGACATTACATAATGTTTGTAATAATAGAAAAAAATGCATTAGCGTTCACTAAACTGTTTATTGATATAATGCGTGATTAAAATTTGCAAGTTATTCATAATGTATTATGTATATGTTGGTTAGTTATGTACAAACTTCACGAGACGTTTTTATATGTACAGAATTTGTAGTACTGCAAATATGAAGTAACATAAATTATTAATGGTGTGCATGGGTAAGTCTACTATTTATGTATGAAATTATGTTAGAACTATTAAATTTGCCACGATTACTTTCAAAACGTAAATCTATGTCCATAAAATAAAAATAAATACATAAAATTATTAAAATGTATAAAAATTTCATTACAAAATAACACATTTATGTAATCACAACACAAAATGTCACAGTTTAAGATTTATGTGTCATTGACACAGTACAGTGCCAATGTCAATTCAAAGCGGTAGCGATAGAGTAACTAAATAAGCTGATGATTACTTTGTGGTGAAAAACTGTCCATCCATTGTAAATCCATTGCGAATTGTAATCTTTGAATGTCTTTGACAAACAAGTTAAAAACTATTCCAGTCTGTTACATATGAAATAATGTTTTTATACAATCGTAATAATGCAATATGCAATTGACATAAAATTGACAATTGCATTGTTTTGCTGAATGATTCATAAATGGTCAAAGAAATTAATTTCCTTGTACGCTGATTGACACTTGCACGCGGCGATTTGTTAATAAAACGCATTTTAACTGAGAATCGATCGAAAATCATCAGTAATTTACGAACAACTTTCACGAGATCGAATTCGTTTAAGTTTATTGAACGTGTTCTCATGCATATAAATGTGTCTTACTTACTCGTACCTATTACATACATCACAACATATACTTAGAACCTTAAGTGTATAAGTATAAAGGCGAAAATCTCCAAACCTAGCTATAGCCTACGCTCTTGTCCGCTTACCTATATAGATATAGAGAGTTCAAGTTCAGAGGGTTGCTATTGTTTATATTATCTACAACCACAGTGCATACACAAATTTCAAAATGTTTTTTGCAATGTTTTAGGTATATCAACTACTATACTTTATCGTTTTCGGGTCCAAAATCCTATAATTTTCAAAGCGTGAATTTTGCTACGAACGTAACTACTCGTATATGATGCAAAAAATTCTTAAATAACTAAATAACAAGAGATACTTACTGATGTTTTTAGACGCAGCAAAGGCTAGCAGCACGAATATGAGTAAAAGCTCGAATACCAGGGAGAGCTTCATTTTGAAGTCTGGCTCCCGGTCTGTGGAGAAAAAAAAAAGATTAAACAAAACTTTCAACTTTCACAAAATCGTTTTCTCTACAATAACTTTTATTTCGCTAATCGTATCTATAATTTAGGAGAAAATTAATTAATTAAAAAAATACTACACTTGAAAATAATAATTATTGTGAACTGATTATGAATTATAAGCGTTGTTAAACGTTAATGAACTTCGTTTCCTTTTTTCGGTTTTAAGCACTTTTTTTATATCATAAAATTAAGTTTAAAAAATATGATAATGTATAATCTAGGTCAATGTTGTCTTTACTAATGTAAAAAACGTGGATAATTATTTTATTTTGCTAACACAATAGCTATAACACAGTATTAATATCAATATTTATATTTAACCTTGGTAAATACTTCAATAAATTTTTTGATAGCCACATAAATAGTGCTTTCTTTCACTACCTGCAAATTGTTACGGAAAAAGTGGGTTAGAAATCCACTGACGCGTTGAAGTCTTTTCCTCTAGGCAGTAGAGCACGCTCCAAACACACTTTATAAATCTGAATTTTTGAATGAAAACCGAGTTTTTATAAATAATAACACCACAATTTTAAAAAATAACTAAATTTGTTTTTAAAATCATAATATAAACAAACCAACCTTGTATCAGAAGCTGCTATGCGCCGTAAAGTTTATCAATCACAAACGATAGAAATCTCCGTTGAAGTCACACCTCGACGAGCGTTCACGACCAATTAAATATAATTATAAGACACCAACAAACCCTAAAACGTAGACGGGGCCGGTGTAAAAGCAACACTGATTTGTTAACGTCGTTCGCGCCCAGAGAAATGCTGTGACGTATGAAAGACGAGAAAGGAAAACTGCCGGTTTCCATCTCTCTCGTGCAACATACAGTAGAGCGGGACAAACTAGACCAGGGACGCACTTGGTCGCATAAGTGGAATTCAGTGTCAATCGGACTGTTAGTTTTATAATGACATGTGGCCAACATAAAGGAAATGAGATTTGAATGAAAACGACATTAACACATTTATTGGTCTACTCATTCGTAGTGGTTTGGTGGTCTTGTAAAATTATACTGCTCAATTTTACTCTTTTATACTTATTAATAGTAATATTCCTGACTTTTTTATTTGAATATATGCATATTTGTATGACTTATACCAAACTTTGTAAACCCAAGTTTTGT
The DNA here is from genome assembly GCF_963855985.1 of Ostrinia nubilalis. NCBI lineage: Eukaryota > Metazoa > Arthropoda > Insecta > Lepidoptera > Crambidae > Ostrinia > Ostrinia nubilalis. The sequence goes on along the minus strand of NC_087088.1, from coordinate 6,409,955 downwards.
TTAAACTACGAGTATAATACATATTTCGTACAAAAAATGTAAGCAAAAGTACGATATTTTACTAATCTCAGCTTACCTATTTAGAACTTTGTTCTTCTGTTGTTTCAATAGTTTGTTAATTAATTATACCAACCGAATTGAGAACCTCCTTTTGTTAAAATCGGTTAAAAAGATCTAAAACTGTTAAGGTTTTGTTTCTCATTACCTGTAAGGTCACGTACAAATATTTTAATTTAAAAAATCTACAATGAACTGAAAATTAGTACCCGCAGTACGGTACTGGAAAAATTACATTGTAATTGATTGATCGATTATAACGAAGCCCATCAGGAAGTATATTTTTGCGAATATATTCTGACCGAATTACCTAACTTTATGAATCATGCCAAAGATGGACTTGAAAGATATTAGACACGAATGTCAACACTTCAATTATAAGTTGTGTTACATTATTCTATATTAACCCTTAACCAGGGGTCTCTCAGACTCCGGTGAATTTGTTAAAATAAAGGAGTAATTTAGCCTTTGATAAAATCTGAATTTTGTAATCTTTATTGTTTATCTAAACCTATTCTGCTTTCAGTGAAACTGTAAGAATTGGTATTAAACGTCAGTTTTATTAAAACTACCTGTTCTCGTTATTCCTCTAATAAGTTCCTATGAATTACGTTTCCATTTCTAGTATATTCTAGAATTACCATAAACAGTGCATTGCTCTCGCATATAGTGAAGTTACATTGAATTGGTTATATAAAGTTGTTATGAGCAGCAAAAACAAAAAGCTTGAATGTTTTGTGTCAAATCATTAACTTGGGCTGGAGGTATATCATAACAGGTATATCTTAGCAATAAGTTGATTAGTTAAGCCTATCTATTCTCTGTCTTCTGTAAATGAACCATTTAGAACCTACCATAAGTGTCACATGCTTTTCTTAAAGCGGCCTTCATCATACGTAATTCCTGTAACTGACACAGCACTGCTAGAAGACTTCACTAGGACTCGTAAATTTTCCTTAACCCTCAGTGTTGCACTAAAAAGTATTTTTATCTATGACGTTATTGACGTTGCTCCAAAATCTATTCTTGATACTATGAAAGAGCTATTAAATATATTACAAAGAAGTAGCTGTTAGTTTTGTATTAAATCAAATAAAGGTTTCATTCATTCACTCACACGCTCCATCGTAGCACTTTTGAGGGGCCGATTCTCGTGACATCACTACAACAAGGTTGACGTCGCCCAATAATCTCAAACGTACGGGCCACGGTCACTTTCTACCAGAGAAAGTAGTCAGGAGTGAATCGTCTGGATATCTGTTTTTATTTGTTTTACCAATCCGATCCGTTCTCTGGCAGTTATTACGACTGTGCTAATATGTTGTGTAAGAGTTATCTGACTTAACTGGTCATATGTTGTTCAGCTTGTATTTGTATGTAAGTCTGTTGCATTCGCCGATTATGTATTTTTCTTCAGTTTGCAGCTATTACGGTGTTTGAACAGGTTGGGCTTAACTTGCTTTGGGGAAAATCCTTTTTTTACGTCGAATATTTGCATTCAACGATTGCCTAGGTATTATATTTTTTCTTAGAAAAGTAAAATTACTTCTTATGATTCTTAAAAGGCTTCCTAACATTAACTCAGGTAGAGTTGGTAGAGTCTACTCATTAAAATCATCATGAGAAAACTAAGGCTTTCAAAAAAAGTCTTTCGTTCGTTCGTTCGTTTCAGCCAAATGACGTCTACTGCTGGACAATGGCCTCCCCAAGGATTTCCAAAATAACCGGCCCTGCGCCGCCTGCATCCAAATAAAAAAATAACTACAGTATAATAATCCTTGAAGAATATATGTGCTACAATTTACTTCAAGGATTACAGCAAACAAAAATCATTTGATAGTTTCGAAATCATCAGATAAAATTACCGCTTTTTACTTCGCAATCTTTTCATATAAGATGTGTACCAAGCGTGCAGATCACGGATAAAATAATGTCGTGACGTTTAAATAATAAGATACTAGTAATTCTATGGAATCGAGCCGGGTACCATGACGCTATGTGAGGGCAATGATCTCGATCTAGGGCAGTGGCGCGCGATGCACTCGCGCGCATATGTCGTGAAGCGCAGCATGCTGGCTCTAGTGAAGTGCATCCGTATTCGGAATTTACTCAAGATAAGTCACTCGTTAGTAGCTAATTATCACGTGATATTCATTAGATGTCTTATTTTAAGCCAAACAACGAAATTGTGAATGTTTGTACTCGTATTTACCAATACATTGACTGTTAATTAAGTCTGGTAATAAAAAATAATAACGCAAATAAACCTTAGAATTAATATGTATTACGAGTGCTCCTGACAATTATGTTACATGCAATGTACTGTGATAATGTCAGAAAAAACGAGCAAATGTTTGACTTACTAGTACCTATACAACTTTTTGATACACTTTGAAAAAAAGCTAGTTCATTCAGATTAGACAATCTGATTGGAATTGGATGGTCCTTGATGACAAATATGAACGCATGCCAAAAATAAATAATGCATTTATGGTCACGGGTGCTAACGTCGTTATTACGTAACAAGTTGATATTCAAAACAAATAATGTATCGTGAATTAAATAATACAGTGATTCACGCACGCAGTGAAAGCCACAACACTACCAACCTCGGTTGCAGTCACAGAGTACTGCAGCTTTCTATAAAGGAGAGTTTTCAATATTTTTTTTAGATAAAACTCATGACTTTTCCACCATAGAAAAAGTTTCGCCTAAACCAGCTATTAATATTTACACAAAATTCAAATTCTAAATCATTAAGTAGTTAAGAAACAGAACATGGTCTGACAATCATTCAAATTAATCCTTCTTCAAAGAACTTTCATCGTCATTATAAATCGATTATTAAAATTATAACTTCCTTACTCTCTCGCTGTCTTGACTATGAATTGAGATTGATAGCATGTTGTTATGAAGACAGTTTCTAGTCACTTAGTACATGTTATGATTTCCATTACGTGTCTCTATTACCACTGACATTACAGCTTTGGTCACAGTGCATTAGGTCTCGTGGTAAGGATCGCATTGATGAAGTGCTTTCTTACGTCTCAGTCAGTCGTAAGCGATGGAAAGCACTATATGCCGTCATCATCAAAATTGGAAATGTTGTACGAAAGTGTTACTTCGGAAAGTATAGGTCGGAACTTCATATCAATCAATAATTCTTTTGCATACCCAAATGGAAAGCAATGACTTCTCGAATATAAAAAATCGCACAGAACAAAATCCAAAGCTTGATTCAGTTTTAAGCATAGCTTGAAGCTCTATTAGCTAAATTTCAATATTGAGACCAAAGACAGGACACAAACCGAGTTTGAAATACATAGAATCGAGTGTTAAAAAACTATGTGGCTTTAACTTCAACCCCACATAAAAAGTTGGTATTGAGCATTTTATTAACTTACTTGAGGTCTCTTAGATGGGGCAGAGGGCGTCCACAACAGTCCTCCATCGCGTTTGGTCTTGAGCTTCGCGTTTGATCTCGTTCCAGGTCTTGCCTATTTTCTTCACCTCGTCTGCTACAGTGCGCCGTCAAGTTTGCATTTTATTAAATGAACTTAAGTATATTTACTTTAAAAAAACATACTCTGTATTATGTCGACTGTAATGTGATGTGCTAAAACACCGGAGTGCTTATTTTTCTAATGCAATTATAAAAATGATGACCAACTAATTTCCGTTGCGGCGCATCGCACTTCATCATACAAAGTGACATTAAAGTACTTTACTAATGCGCTACAAACCGCGTCGTGTAGTCACGGCGTATATCATGTATTTTTTTTCAACAACATGAACATAATATGATTTAATTAATTGAATGCTATTTTATTGTAAGGTAGAGTTAACATTTCATAAAACATTTTTTATTGATCTGTTTTTTATTAAGTTTTTTTTTTGTTGAAAAATACTTTCTGCGTGTAACAGCAATTAATATTTTGTTTCGGAACATTCACTAAGTACTTCTGTACATTGTACAACGTTACATTTTATAAAAATATGTTTTGACCACGAGTATTGGGTAGGTAGTTTATTGTTAGTTCCGTTCCTTGATATTGATGTTCTAACCATAAACGATACAAATTCAAAATTATGTATGTGGTGTAGTGGTTCAGAACGGACTACTATGCCGAGAGGTCCCGGGTTCGATTCCCGGCCGGGCAGAAATTGAAACGATAAATTTTAATTTCTGTGACGGGTCTGGGTGTTTTCTATGTATAATATGTATGTATTTACAAATAAAAAGTATTTAAGTATGTTTATATCCGTTGTCTAGTACCCATAGTACAAGCTTTGCTTAATTTGGGACTAGAGGCGCAGTGTAAAATGTCCAAGGATATTTATTTATGTATTTATTTATTCATCGTTATTTAAACGATTTTAGACTTATACTTAAGTCTAAAGCATAAGAAGAATACTGGCACTGGCCTCAACTCGGAAAGAAAAATCCTAAATAAAACAAAATACCGAAAACTGCATTTGTACTAAGTAGATCTGTAAGTAATCTTGTTAAAAACGTGTAAGCTTGACGCATCTAGATTGCGATGTTCTATTGTTTTAAATGGAACTACGAGTACTCGTATAATGGCTAACGGTTAAAACTAAAAAATAATGAAGAAAGCCTATCATTAACGTCACTATAGCCTTTTACATGGATTAAATAAAAATGATGGCGGATAACACTACTTACCTACTGCAATTAGGAGAAAAAGAAATCACGTCGTTTCTCATCTAATATAGATACGATGTCACAATGAAGGGTCTGTTTGATTTCGTGGATATGCCTTTTGTATGATGATATGATATGAGATGATACCTTCTTCTTTAGTTTTAGAAAGATATAAGATCTTTAGGGGACCAGGTTTTACATAATATTAATAAGTTTTTGTACGATTTAATAATACTAAATTACCACATATAGGTCCTTAGAGATAAATATGTAGAGTTCCGTCAAGAAAGTAACAAAATATATTTGAAGAGATATTAATTTAGAATTGTATTGAGAAGAATTTTCTAAAACTTTTATAAAAAAAACATGCGTGCTGTAAACTCATTGGTTCATGACTGTTCGATGTGCAGACTTGTACCTATTATACAGTTTATTGGCTTTTTCTATTTCTAAGAATAGCCTTTGATGAGTGCACTAACACGGCTGTAGCATAAACCGGTCATGCTCTGCTGAGTGGTTGTACTCGAAAAGCGTTTTTTACCAAAACGTTCGAAAACGTAAACACTCTCACGTTGCTTTCTCGATGCATCTCACTGATGCATGTCATTACTGCTGCGTTATGCTTTATTTAAATTTCACCTTCTATTGTGAGTGAGGTGAAACGTGAGGCGAGATTGTGGAAAGGAGCAGTGTCTGCTTGGCTGTGGTGACGGCTTGTCGACCTAAGAAGCTGTTGTCCTTAACGGCTATTAAAATTCATAAGTTAATAAAATCATTTTATTCTTTTTTTTTTGTGAGTGTCGTCACACGATGTCGATCAAATTGTCGGTCGCGGTTTTGCTAGTAGCGGTCGCTGTGACGCAGTGTGCAAACATTTTAGGTAAGTACTTTCATTGATATGAGTACTTGATTGGAATGTGTGGGTCATTATGCATTAGATTTGAAATGGTCAGCGATCGCGGTGCTTTGTGTTATGAATGAGAATTGCTAATTATCGCATCGCATTAAAATGAGCTGTTATTAATTCATGTTAGTAAAGTTTATGGTGGTAAATTAGTTTTTATCGTCATGTTTTTGTTTTGACCAATTAAACGAGTATTTATTTAATTTACTTAAAAAAGGACTGACTTAACGTGTTTACAAATAAACGTTTTATACAACACAGACATAACACATTATCTAAGGGTGAAAACTTTTATCAAAATATTATCTGAATAGTTTTTGAGTTAAACTACTCGTAACGATAATTATTTTATCAAAACGTATTTTTGCGAGCAATTCAAAATTGAAACGTTTATTTTTATCGACAACGAAAAACAGACCTTTATATGCAGCATTTAAGTATTTGAATTCGCCACTTTCAGCAAAACTTTCTGTCATTAGTGTTCTTAAAAAGGGTATTATACTTAGGTTCTAGTGCCTTAATGATAAGTAGTGTAATTAACTTACATTCAAATAAAACTATATAACAATACTAATGTGTGCATTGTTTTAAATTAATGCAAATATGGGTACATCGTATGTATAATTTAAACAACAATAAGCTAGTTACCGTACATTGTATAAAGAAACCAGCTTTCGATATAATATTATAACTGCAGTGACATATTTAATTTCATAACAAAGCACCGTATCGCTCGCCACAGAAGTCAGCAGTGAAAGTAGAAACTCGAAAGTGCTAGAATAATTTTAGGCAGCGTATTACCATAATACGAGAGACGCATGCCGGCATTACATAAACCATTGTGCTCCGATATGACTGCAGTTACGCTTGTTGCGTGAATGACAGCTCGGACACAAAAGCATTGAATGCGGCTTTTGCCATAATGCCTTTGGCACGCTTTTTAAAGTAATCTGTAGAGACAGTAACAGAACCATTCAATGGTAATAACCAATAATACTAAATATCTCTGTTTTGCTCAAGGTCAGCTGGTAGAGAATGACGTATGGCATTAAGCTCGCCTTTTTGTACAGAACATTGTTGTGTGTGCAATAAAGTCTTTAAATAAATAAATAAATAATAGGTCATTGGTATGCTTATATGCTTTTCTATAGAAATAGGTAAGTATACATACTAGGTAGGTATACTCGTATGACTTATTATTTTTATAAGAAAGCTTATTCGATATTACCGACTCTTTGAAACAGCTGCTTGGAAGTTATTTTTTTAAAAGTTTTCATAACTAAACACGGAGGTTTATGTATTGTTAATAGAAATGATTTTGCAAGAAAATATAGAGTCCCAAGTGCTACAATGGCAATTGTACTGCATTAGAGAGCTACTTAACTAATCAGTCTACCAAGAACTGCATTACTTTTAAGTGCTTTCCTAGAATTTACACATTAGTAAATGTTCAAACCTCTCTAGAACCAGTACACAAGCACTTCGTCCTACTTAATTCAGACTTATCGAACTCTCAAGTCAGAAATTTCTCTTCATGCACTGCACTTTCCTTTGCACAGCCCACTTTATACGTTTCAGAGAAATTTTACTGGAAGTAAAGACCTAGATCTACCTAACTGGTTCAGTTGTTTTGAATATTAATATCAATTAGGTACGAGTATATTGAGGAAGTACCAGGAAAAAAATTAATATTACCATGTCTCGTTATGGATATCAATCTTCAGACTTCCGTTTTTAAATAGAAAATAGCTAATAGATAATCTAATTAAATAGGTACCTACTCGTAAACTTATGTAAACGCAAAAGTTGGTGATGATGGTGGATAGTTGTTTGTTTCTTGTTTATGTAAAAACAAAGGGTTAGTTTTTATGAAACTTTACATATCGATCCACTAACTCGAAGTTACGAGATAATTGTATAGCTATGGGTAAGGATAATAAAGTAGAATTAAGACTAGAAATATTGACTGTTACAGATTATTTCAACTTTGAAAATGCCAAGGATCTGATCGAGGTGCCGAAGCAGCGCGAGCAGAATGACAGAACCTGCGCGTGCAAGGGCCCTGCCTGCGTTTGCTGCGTGAACTTCAACATCACTTTCGTGGATTTGGGCGGCCCAGGTAAACGTTAACAGGTTATTAAAAAAAATGCCCGTTTTCACCATCCCTAATTTTTAAGTGACCCCTATGGTAACACATAACAGGAATTTTGTTTTCAGGAATGTTGTTTGGTGAAAACGGGCACGAGTCTTCCTTTTCTTTTCCCAAGCCTTTTTTCCCATTATTAGGGGTCGGCTCTCCTTGTTCTGAGGCGCCAGGACAGTTTGTTCTTGGTTATCAAAATCTTTGATTGAGTTAAATTCTTAAGAGCGTTTACGCCGTTTGGCGCAAAAACAGTACTTATTCAACTCGATACAATCATTAACCAGTTAATATTACAAATATGTTATAGGCATAAATAATTAGGTAATATCATCGTCTAAATAGTTAGTTGAGAAAATATTTCTATTAATATAGTATTTAAGAATTCTGAAAGTTTACAAGCTGAAATTTTTATAAAAATACTGTGAAAACGATATAACAAACATTTATATCCTATAGCATTGGTCCTTAGGCAAATAGTTAGTTGAGAAAATTCTTAGATAAAATTCTTAAGCATTTTACAATAAGAAATCACAAATTCAATGAACGTGAAATACCCAAAAATCAAAGTGATTTTTACACCATTATTCTTCTTTAATTCAACATAAAAATAGCCTAATATAATAAAATAACATCTTCTTTAAAATATTTACTTTGAAACGATATACAGTGTGAGTCACGTTAAAGTGTACATATGAAAATAGATAAAACTAGACCTATTTTTATCGACAAAAAAGAGGTCAAAAAATGTTTGAGTTTTTTTTTTATTTTTTTATAGAATTTTTTTTCTTCCAATTACTTATTGTAAAGAAAACGTAGTAACTTTTAAACTAAGCGGTATATCCTGATAAAATAAAAATAGTAATAATGCTAAATAACAGGCGATACTAAAAAATACATAAAATACACCAAAAAGGCCAACAAATAATAAAAAATTCTACTTTTTGAAAAAAAACTGCTTTTAAATTCGTGTTTTTTTGGTTATTTGATATATTTCTCCAAAAAATGCCCCTATAACCGGTAGTTTTTATTACTTTTTATTATTCTCTATCGTATTACCTTCGTAATACCAAAAGTCGCATGTCTCTATCCCTATCACAACATTTGCTATGATTGTTTGAACTTAGGCCTGCCACAACATTATTCTCCGCTACAGGTAGAGACAATTTTAATTTTAACTAAAATGCTTATTTTACTTCGAAATCTTTTGTTTTTATTTGAAATCTAACTTGTCTTTATCAAAATTACAAATCTAGAGCCATTTTCAGTTTCGTTGTTAACGAAGCTTTGAATGGCGCGCCCGAAGAGGCTTAGTTCAAACGATCATTGCAAACGTTGTGATAGGGATAGAGACATGCGATTTTTAGTTTTACGAAGGTAATACGATAGAGAATAATACAAAGTAATAAAAACTACCGGTTATAGGGGCATTTTTTGGAGAAATTTATCAAATAACCAAAAAAACACGAATTTTAAAGCAGTTTTTTTTTCAAAAAGTATTATTTTTTATTACTTGTTGGCCTTTTTTGTGTATTTTATGTATTTTTTTAGTATCGCCTGCTATTTACCATTATTACTGTTTTTATTTTATCAGGATATACCTCTTAGTTTAAAATTTATTACGTTTTCTTTACAATAAGTAATTGGAAGAAAAAAATTCTATAATTTTTTTTTAAAAAATCTCAAAAATTTTTTGACCTCTTTTTTGTCGATAAAAATAGGTCTAGTTTCATCTATTTTCATATGTACACTTTAACGTGACTCACACTGTATAATTCATTGTTATTGTTTTGCTATAAACATTTGAAAACTATTAAAAAACGCCGCGCGCGAATCATTTCCAATGATGCCCCTTGAAACGCCGCGCTTTGCGTAAACGCTCTTAATATTATGTAGAAAAATAAAACAAAACAATCACAAATGAAAATCAAATAATAAATAATCAATTTACAAGTAGTACTCTTGAATCAACATATCTTACAGGTCTGATTGATTGACTGATCCAATATTGTTTCATTTATATTTCCAGGATGCGTTCACATGAAGTACATTTCACCGGAGGAAGGGTTTTCAGTCAACGTTTCATATGGAAAAAATCTCCTACACAGCGCGAAGATACAAGGTAAAACGGTACAATTATTATACGTAAATTTTGTACGAATTTCTTTATTTTGTACGAACTTCAGTTCATGTTTCTTACCTACTGTATTAATAGTACCATCTTTGAGAATTGCGCCAAGCTCCTAAGTAAACAGATTTCTCTTACCTACAACTTTGCTAATACATCTCCGCAGGTACCAACCCAGCCCCAATCTGCTTAGAGGTCTTCGGAAGGTTTGCCCAAGTCTGTGCCAAGTTCAGTGATATGGCCCCCACAGCTGACGGCCTAAGAGGCTGCCTAGACTTGGAGCCTAGAATCTTGGGTGATAAGCAGTTGGAATTCCCAATCGGCTGCTTCAGATCTAAGTCTGGGGGCATGGAAATGGAAGACCCGCCAGCTGAAGAAACTGAGACGTAAGTAGAAAATTATTGAGTTCAGGAAATCATAATTTAACATTATTGTTGTTGTCGATACGACAAGAAGATTAATGATATTTTTATTGTCACATTTTCACTTTATGCGGCACATTTCAAAAGAAGTATTTTTGTTGAATGTCAAGTAACAACTACATATATCGGTTGCATTGTTTTGTTACTCTAAATGCAATTGCAGTTTAATCACATCAAATAAGTTAAAATTGAGTTCCCTACTTAACTACTTAATAATTGTAAATCAGTCTTAATTGAATAATATTAAAACAATATTAATGAAAAAATATTTTATTAATTCCAGTACGACTGAAGGCGAAGACACCGAAAACTCGGACAGTGAAGACAGCCAAGGATTCAACGCAGAATCCTTCCTCCTTGAGATATACCAGACAGCAGAACAAGGTGTGGCCTTCCTATCAAGTCTCCTAGACCTCCCTAACAAACTGAATTCTACAAAACCCGCTACAGAAGCCACTACAGCAAAAACTGATGATGACACCACCCCATCACCAACCTCTCAGAGGAGAGCACCAAAGTACATAAAACACCCCAACCAATTGTGATAAATTAATCCTAATTCTTATATAAGTACAAATCACTATCTCTTAGACGTAATTTAGCTTGCCACTGTATGTGAGAGTGCTTTAAATGCTACGCATAATGATCCTATTTATTGCTTTAAGTTATGTAACAATGTTTAAGTATTTGAGGTAATAAATGACGAAAGAAAGTGTCTTAGTTTGCTTTATTCAATTAAGATTTAATTAATCTTGGGAAAATGGTGGCGCAGCGTTGGTCTCAAGCCAAAAGACACCGCGTCTCCTGGAAAAAAAAGAGAAATTAATTAATAGCTAATTAAAACGAAACCGGTTATCAGTTATCAGCTTTTTGTTCATACATGACTGATAAAGTAACTTTGTGTAGGTTTAAATAAACGTGATTGTTAAAAACAAATGAATCAACTAGGTATGTATCAAAAAGTAGGCCTGAAATTTTTTACCCGGTCTTCGGTTCCAGTCCGCCCATTTCCAAGCGGCCTGGCAAAGTATTGCATGCTCCCGCCACAGCAAGGTAGAAGTTTATACATTCCTGACCAGTGAAACCACCAGTGCCAAGGGACTCGGCGAAGTAGAAGAAGCTCCTATCGTGGTCGCAGGAGTTGGAATTGCATCCAGGCATGGAAATACCGCCGTTAGGGTAGAAGTCCGCATGAGCTATGTCAGCTAGGAAACCGTTGACGCCGGTGTTGGTGTGAATAACTTCGGTGTAGACTGCGTCGTTGGGACGGAATCGTAGGAGGTTGTTTGCCCAGCCGATGAGGGAGGGGTCCAAACCTGTTAGGGACAAAATTTTTATCATTTGAAAAGATTATTAAGACCGGTATTAAGAAACGATATTTTAATTAAATCTACTCTCAAGAATAGACTGGTTTAAGCAAGTGACGAATATGATCGAAATATGAAAAAAGTACTTTTATTTTATTGATTTTTTTAAACTAACGGGCCCAAGACTACAATAAGCAAAGTGTCGTTTGGTCTGACACCACTTTTTTTTTAATTTGATGCATATTCATTTGTTCCTTATTTATTTAAAAGGTCTCTCAATGTCTGGGTTTTCGATGGTTGTTGCACCTACGTCATTCAAAAGTTAACGTATGAGTACGAATATATCTCACCGGTAAGATAAGCGACACCTCTTCCCAAATTCCTAGACACCATTGCAGCCTGATGTCCACCAACGCCATGTCCGATAATGTGGTACTGCTCCAGAGTACTGCCGCTGGCTTCGTTCAGCCATTCTATAAAGTTGGCGACGGCCCCAGCAGAGAGCACCGTGTTGCGGACCAGCAGGTTGGTGTTGATGGCAGAAGCTCCTGCACTCCAGTCGACCACTATGACGTTGACGTCTTCGGCTGCGAGGTATGCTGTGAACAAAGGCACACTTTAGTGTGGAGACGTTAATATTTATAGGCAGAGCGATGAATTTTTGATTAATTATATGGATTCACAAATCTAGCCACGTACAGTTGTAAAGCATTTAATCATTACGTGTGGACATAATTTATTGCTGTTGTCATATACAATATGGCGTACTGATATCAATGGAAGCTTGTCAAGCACGATGCAGATAGAAAGCCCTATGGCTTGCACCACAAGATCATACAGTAACACAGTCCCTGACACATTATAGATTTTATTTTAATGCTAACTTGTATTATAACGTAGACTTAGACTTATCCTAACCTGCAACCACCACAGTGTTGAAGTCAGATACAGCATTGTCCCTCCAGCCGTGGATCAGGACTACGGTCTTCTTATCGCTGCTATAGTTGCTATTCTGTAGTAGTGCAGCATTGTTATTCAGAAGAGGTTGGCTGAGAGACGGATTCGCTCTACGAAAAAAAACATACAGTCGAATTGAGAACCATACATAACATACAGTCGAATTGGCATTTTTGAAGTCGATTGAAAATACAATTTAGTCTAATTGAATTTTAATCAAAATGAAAATTCTAAGAAATGTCTAATGAAATTAAAATTAAACAATTTAACACAGCAATAAACAATATCGAATTTATATTAACAAGCTATTTTTAATCAAATTAATAGCAATAAATAATATTGATTTGAACAAAAGAGGAACCAACAGTATTTTTCCAATAATTAAATTGTCTAATAAATATGATATAATTTTCCAATACAATTTAAGTAGGTATTTTGAGTTGAGACGTGGCAATTAGTTTCTGTTATTTTAAAGTTACTGTTTAATTTTTTTCGACATTTTTAAAAATAAATTATAACACCACTTATTTCTTAGGAAGCAGTATTTGTTCATTTTGAGTATAATATCATCAATCTTTTACTTTACCTACTAAAGAGGTGATACGCATTAGCAGTAGCGGGGCTATATCTGGCACCTTCTTGGGCATCCTCCAAGAGAGCAGTGGACCCTGCAGGTAATGCTAGAAAAAGAAAAAAGTTATTCAGCACGAAAATAATAAATGCAAATAAACTAAAACTGAAAAAAAAAATCAAAAAGAAAAAGTCCTTTATTCCAGTAACTATAGGGAAATTTCCATGGAAAATTCTTGAATCTTTTTGGAGATTTGAATAGACTGATAGCAACATTGTGGTTAATCAAATTACAACATATTAAAATTGCATGATAAATAATTAATTTACTTACTTACTAGGACAATAGAACCACGCCGTTTACAGCTAAATTATTAGGTACATTTGATAATTATTTTTATTGCTCCTTTATTAATACGACTTGTTAATTGGGCCAGTTAAAATAAAAATAGTATAATCAATAATAATTACAGGTAAAATAGTTATAACATACCAGATCCAAGCGCGACAATACCAATAAAAATTAAGCAACTAAACGTCCACATGATTGCGAAACACTGCTCTAAGTATTGGTTATTGAATATTCCCTTTTATCTACCAATTTAATCAAAGTATTACCATATAATCCTTCTTTGGCTTAACCAACGTGGATTAACGTATTTCCAATATCCAGGTGTCCATGTAAATAAATTATTACCTGGCAACATACATGATTTACGTCAATACATTATCATTATAGATAATAATCTAATTATAACATAGATACTTATTCCTTTATTTACAAAAGTTAATATATTTGGCTATTTATTTTAACAAAAATACACTGACAGCTCTGTAAGATTATGTAAATTTTCTGAAAATCCCAATTATAGGCACTTAGAAATCGCAGAGGTATACCTAAATTTCTTTAAAAAAAAACCACATTATCTAGAAAGGTTTACTGTATATAAAAAGTTAAAGATGTTTCGTCCCATTTGTTGCGGAAAATCTTATTAAAAATATAACAATGTCCTAAAACTCCTGAGATTTGTTTGTACCACGATACGAATGCTGCTAAGAACAAAAATCTATTTTGGACCATAGGAAATGATCAATTTATCTAAAACAGTCCCGTCCCCGTTGCGTAGGAGAGACCAGTAAATTGAAAGATTGCTCCAAAGACATTTTTGCACTTCAGCCCAGCAATTGATGATTTGTCACTCCAGAATTATTTAGTTCTAAAACAAGTATTGGCCGATTCACACGTATTCCGATTAAAAAAGAGGTTCCTTTTTGAATATCGGGAAGTGATTTTTTTTTTCAAAATGGCGGACGAAGAATTTGATTTGGCCACGTTTAGAAGATCGATGCAGCACTTCACATGGATTGATTATTCAGTTTTCATACTCATGCTGACAGTTTGTGGAGGTATAGGAGTATATTTTGGGTTTGTGAAGAAGCAAAAATCAACACAAGACTATTTACTTGGCGGAAGAAATATGAAGTCGGTTCCTGTTTGCTTTTCTTTAGTTGCCAGGTAAGCGTGTCAAGTGCGGAGGAAGTAAGAAAGGTCATTTTATTTTTATCTCTATCTTTTGTTATGATTTTAATTTTTAATTATACTGTTTAAAACTAAATCTCGTGGAACGTAATAAAATAATAAAGTTGAACATCCGCATCTGTACTGAAAACGCTAGTAATCCGCCAGTGTGGTCCTTAGTAAAAAGTTATTGAATACGAGTAATAACAGTATGCAATAATAATTAACTCACCAATTACTGAAAATTATGATGATTGTTATTAAAGTTAAAAACTATCTACATATTTTACACATGACTAGATTTTTATCAAATTATATCTTCTTGTGTACATAATATTTTAAATTAAGTAATATTGCCTTATTAAAATCCTACAAATATGTAAGTCATTCCCGGTTTTCAACAGTTTCATTTCAGGAATATCACTTTTGGGAATCCCTACGGAACTCTACGTGTATGGGACAGCGTTCCTTTTCTTCTTAATTGGTGCATTTTTGATGTCGTTTATAATGTTTCACACTTTTCTCCCAGTGCTACACGAGTTGAGGCTTACATCTGTTTATGAGGTAAGACATACGCATAGGCTGTTTCTTTTTAGGGTTCCGTAGTCCTGACAAGGAACCCTTATTAAATAATTGTGCTGAGCTCCTCTGTATTCTTTACCTACCCTTTCACAGCCGTGTTAAATTGCTTTGAGAGAAAGAAAGTTATTGTAAAAATGGTTCTGTTAATCAGAACCTGCTCTATTTGAAAATGTTAAGAAATGCAGTGGAAGCCAAAACAAGATTTTAGGATAGACTTTTTCTTGTGAATTATTACCAGTTTTCCATGTCTATTGCAAAATGTAAACGACTAATGCCCGTTTCCACCATCAATCCCTAATTTTTAAGTGACCCCTATGGTGACAAATAACAGGAATTTTGTTTGCATATGGGTCACTTAAAAATTAGGGATTGATGGTGAAAACGGGCATAAGATTCATATATTCATAATTTTTTCAGTATCTTGAACTTCGCTTCGATAAGCGGCTAAGAATATTTGGTTCAGTGATTTTCAGTGTTTACCTGGTAAGTCCTATTCGAATAATGGACTATTTTCTTTTTAATTTTATCTACATTTCATGTGTTTTTCATTTCAGATGGCTTGGCTTCCTATAGTAGTTTACGTTCCCGCGTTGGCCTTTAACCAAGGTAGAATTTAATTTGTATTTTTATGGTTACTGAGAATACGGAAGTATAATGAAAAACTGTAATTTAATACTTCTTTTTACAGTTACTGGTATAAATATCCATATTGTTACGCCGATAGTGTGCTGCGTCTGTATATTTTACACCTGCCTGGTAAATAAAAAAATAATACAGCTACGAATAAGTGTAAGCTCATATTATAAAATTGAACAAAAACTGTGCTTTTTTCAGGGAGGTCTAAAAGCCGTAGTATGGACAGATGTCATACAAACCATTGTTATGGTTCTAGCAATGATCCTAGTTATTATAAAAGGAACAATAAATGTTGGAGGTCTCCAAACTATGTTAGAACGAAACTGGGATACTGGTCGATTGGAATTTCCTACGTAAGTAGCTGAATCAGAAATTTTTAACTCAATTGGTAGGACAATTTGAGTAAGTCAAAGTCAAAAGTCAAAATTTCTTTATTTGTTTAGACTAATAAATAGTTCTTACAAATCGTCATTTTGCTCTTAAGGAGCCTCTACATGTCTCATAATCTTTTTACCCTACCAGCGCTTCGAGACCAACATTTGGCAAGTGCTGAGAAGAAGCGCCGCAACAAACTCAGTCACCACTGTCTGCCGGTTAATATAAATAAATAGAAATAGCAGTAGTAGGTACATTCGATTCAGGAGCAGTTCACTGAATTTACCATGCATTCTTGTATAGTGTATCTTATAAGAATGGGTATACAAAATTGCGTGGCATATTAAACAAGGTAGTGACGTGCTAATATCTAGACTTACAGATTACATACTCAAATACTAGTAGAAATGACTCGCATACATAAGTTGGAATAACTTGGATTGACCAGTCCCCGAAAGCAGCGCCTGTTCACAGACATGACGAGTGAACCAGCCATCGCTTCACTCGACCATATTAGAGGGAATGTAACGACCCGCCTCACTACGCCACCACCCCAGAGACATTTTAGTGAGAATGACAATACCAAGTTATCTCTTAGAGAAAAAAAAAACTAATAATAAAGCTAAGTAACAGTCCAGATTGAGAAGCATGACACTATAACATTTTAGAAAATTAGATTAGTTTATACATTACTTTTCATAGCACGATTTTAATTCTTTTTAGTGCGAGCATGAGAGGACCATAATCCTACTCCCAGGATGACTTATCATTAAGAAAATCTCGAGTTGTATAATAGGCTTTTTTAAGCATGTGATCTTTAACTATACCTTTAAATTTATTGTACGGTAGCTCTTTATATTTATCAGGGACTTTGTTATAAAAATGGATACCTTGTCCCATAAAGGTGGCAAACACTTTATTAAGTCTAAAAGCGGGTATAGCCAATTTATTTTTATTTCTAGTATTGATTTGGTGAATATCACTTTTCTTTTTGAATTCATTAATATTTTGTTGAATAAATAGAATACAGTTTAAGATGTATTGTGAAGCGGCCGTGAGAATGCCAATTTCTTTAAACAATTCTCTAAGGGACGCTCTTGATTTCATTTTATACAAGTATCTTATGGCACGTTTTTGCAGAATAAATATTGTTTCAAAATCTGCAGCTTTGCCCCATAGCATGATTCCATATGACATTAGGCTATGAAAGTAGCTAAAGTAGACTAAGCGAGCTGTTGAAACATCGGTTAATGACCGTATCCTTTTTATTGCAAAAGCCGCTGAGCTGAGCTTTCCCGCCAGAGTTTCTATATGGGAGCCCCACTGGAGTTTTGAATCCAGGGTAATTCCCAGAAATACAGTAGATTCTACCAGATCGATTGCATTATTATTAAGTTCTATTTGGGTACTAACTGTTTTTACGTTAGGCAAAGAGAATTTTATACATTTTGTTTTCTTTGCATTCAGTTGTAGATTATTTGTAGTGAACCAACTTAAAACTCTTGTTAGTGCATTATTTACATCGTCAAAGTTATTTTTACTTCTATCAATATTAAAAATCAAAGATGTGTCATCAGCAAATAACACGATTTCGCAAGAGTCTTTAACAAAATATGGTAGATCATTAATGTATATAAGAAACAAGAATGGACCCAGAATGGACCCCTGCGGAACTCCCATTTTCACAGGTGACCCAGAAGACAAAACACCATTTATGTCGACTTTTTGAACTCTAAAGTTTAAATAGGATTGTATTAAATCCAAAGCCGAGTCCTTTACCCCATAATAGTGCAGTTTGCGAATTAGCGTTTGATGTTCTACGCAGTCAAAAGCTTTTGAGAGATCACAGAAGACCCCTAGTGCATTTTGAGAATTTTCCCAAGCCTCGAAGATATGTTTAAGTAGTGCAACCCCGGCATCGGTGGTGGAACGACCCTTGGTAAAACCATATTGTTCACTATGAAATAGTTTATTAGAGCCAAAGTGAATCATAAGTTGCTCCTGTATGATTTTTTCAAAAATCTTGCTCAAAGCGGGCAAGATAGAAATGGGTCTATAATTGCCAGGGTCGGTTTTGCTACCAGACTTAAATAATGGCATTAGTCTACTGTGTTTCATGAGGTCGGGGAAGATTCCCTTCTCTATGCAATTATTGAATATTATCGCTAACTGTGGGGAAATTATATCAATAATGTGTTTGACTATCTTGACAGAGATGCCCCAGATATCAGTTGTACTCTTTACATTTAAAAGATTAAAAGTTTTAGTGATATCTAATGGAGTAATATGTTTAAAAGAGAAGTGCGAGTCACAGGGTGTCACGTGGGTTTTCAATATTTCTTCAGCCTCGGAGGGAGATGACTTTAAGTTGGCAGTTGTTGCTGAAGCTATATTAACAAAAAATTTGTTAAAAGCTTCTGCTACATCTTTATCTGCAGATATCAAATTATCGTGAACTTTGAGAGAAAAGTCATTATCTCTTGGTTTTAGTTTACCAGTCTCTCGGTTGATAACATTCCAAGTTTCTTTTATTTTATTACTGGCGTTTCCTATCTTGTCCCGAATATAAAAAGACTTAGCCATGAAGCAAACTTTCTTAAAAAATTTTGAATACTTTTTCACATGCTCAAGAAAAGATATACTATTATTATACTTTTTCATGCCATAAAGCTCATATAACGTATTTCGACTTTTGTATATTCCCTTAGTAGCCCAGTCACTAAACTTAGATTTGGTATTTGGTTTTAATGGCTTTACAGTAAAAACTTTGTCATGTTCGGTTTTAATACATTCGAAAAGGTTATTGTAAAGAGCATCTGGGTCTCCCTGCACGTACGGCACTAAATGCAATTTATTTCCAAGATTATTCTTAAAACGTTCTAGACTACTAATGGTTACAGGTCTACATACGGCATTTTTGTTACTTGTATTATTAGAATTATTAAAAATAAATTCTACTTTAATACCACAGTGATCTGACGTAAGATTGTGTATGACAGCTTTTTTGTCAGGGACACAGCTAGAGAAAATATTATCTAGACAAGTAGCTGTGGTTTCCGTAATTCTAGTTGGCTCCTTAAATTGACTAAACAAATTAAATGACTTAAAAAGGGAAAGTAGTCTTACAGAATATGATGATGAGCTATCTAGTAAATTGACGTTAAAATCTCCACAAACTAAGACTTTTTTGTTGCTGTTACAAGTTTTATTAAGAGCATCCTCAATAGCCGCTTCAAAAATACCAAAGTCCCCAGAAGGGGGTCTATACACACATACAATGATGTAACTCTCAAGCTCGACACAGGAAATTTCGATAACACGCTCAACTGATAGCCTACAGACAACAGCAGATCAAGCCAATCACTGCGGCATCTTACGTATGAAGTAATATGTGTTATTTTGTAACAAAATTATATTCTGGTATGCTGTCGACTGTACTATCGGCCACAGTTACTACATAGCATACTAGTAGCTACCCATTTCCGTTTTTTCTCTCGCTCTCATCAAATGGTGATTCTTTGCGATAGAACGAGACGACATGACTGGGAATAGTTAGCTGGAACTGTGGCCGATAATACCTTGTGTAAAGCCTGGTCCGTGAGCACACTCACTGCGGGCGCGCGTCGCACAGTCGCGACAGCAATATAATTACGCGCAAGCGATAAGGATGGGTAGCTTGGGGTCATTGGACAAAATTCTACGTGCTCACGGACCAGGCTTTACACACACTGTTTAATAGAGTCATTGATAAATATCACAATTTGTAGGCTTTCACCAGACTTGACAGTGAGGCATTCAATCCTGTCAGTGTCCATCGGCTCCACCTTCTATTGGATTGGGAACATCGCCGTGAACCAATCGATGATGCAGAGATTCCTATCGCTACCAGACTTGAAAATATCTAAAAGGTGGGAAATACTTTTCATGATGAATACAAATTCAGTAGTTATATTTGTATACTGGCCCATTCTACAACTGGCTGCGCATAAGTTGATCGATATGAGAGCAAAAATTGCGAAAAACAATTTAACTTTTCAACATGAACAATGAATATTTTCAAATTGTAATTTAGGGATTATGAATTATACCTTATTCGGATTATTTATGACCTATGTAGTCTGCTGTATACACCTACTTACTGTATTTATCTTATTGATGTAAAACACATTTTTAACTAATTTTTTTAGAGTCGTCTGGGGCTTCCTCGGCGGGATCATCTGTATAATCTTCATTTGCGCGTACAGCGGTCTTCTAGCGGTCGCTTGGTACTTCGACTGTGACCCGCTGAACTCTCGCCTGGCTCTGGCCAAAGACCAGCTGTTACCATTGCTTGTGATGGACGTCTTCGCGGAATGGAAGGGATTGTCGGGACTCTTTGTGGCTGGTGTCTTTAGTGCAGCGTTAAGGTACTGGTTTATGCTTTCCAAACTTGTACGTTGCGTAAATACAAAACACATTATTATCTTCTTTTAAACAGATAATTATTGCTTTTTAGGGTTCCGTAGCCAAATGGCAAAAAACGGAACCCTTATAGATTCGTCATGTCTGTCTGTCCGTCTGTCCGTCCGTATGTCACAGCCATATTTTTCCGAAACTATAAGAGATATACTGTTGAAACTTGGTAGGTAGATGTATTCTGTGAACCGCATTAAGATTTTGATGCATAAATAAAAAAATAATAATAAATATTGGGGGCTCCCCATACTTAGAACTGAAACTCAAAATTTTTTTTTTCATCAAACACATACGTGGGTGGTATCTATGGATAGGTCTTCAAAAATGATATCGAGGTTTCTAAAATTTTTTTTTTAAACCGAATAGTTTGCGTGACAGACGCTTCCAAAGTGGAAAAAAGTTGGTCCCCGAGGGGGGGGGGGCCCTCTAACTTCTAAAATAAGAAAATGAAAAATCTAAAAAAAACATATGATGTACATTACTATAAAAACTACCAACGAAAATTGTTTTGAACGAGATCTAGTAAGTAGTTTTTTTTTAATACCTCGTAAATCGTAAACCGCTTATTACCGCGTAATCTTTCACACAAATAACTTAAATTTAAAAAAAATCATAAATCAATGGTACGGAACCTGTACGGTGTACATATTGTATTACACTCAAATCATTCCGTCAGCAATTCCGCCGTTTGTACGTTCTAATTCCGTTCAATAAATCAGTGCTTTCATCGCATTCATAGCAATCACACGTCATTCTTAGCATTAGCATAACATTGTAATTTACGACATATAGCAATAAACTCTTAACTATCTCAATCTCCAGTATTTCATTTAGCATTCTTTAGATGTACTTCTCTCACGGTACATCTAAATGGTCCTTCGAGCAGCGGTATCTGCGGGACCTCTCGTGTCGTGATAATTATTTCGTCAAGTGAGGAACCGTGGATTTATCAGTGACAAGTTAGCAGTGATCAGTGAGTGATCAATATCATCAGCGAGTGATCAGCTCGCTTAGCATCAGCAGCAGCGAGTGTTCAGCTCGCCTACTACAGCAACAGCAGCATAAAGGTTCAACAAGCAGGGCACTTGGACAGCGCGTCATCATCGTCAGGTCGCGCCCAGTACCTATCAACATCAAGCAAGCATCCAGCATCAGCATCAGCATCAGAAGCACATTATCAAGTAAGATCTTTCCAATAGCTTACTTTCACACTTCTGTCTATCATTATCAGCAGCAATGGAGGTTGAAGAAATATATCTAGCACAAGTTGAAATAAATGAAGCAATCAATAAAATACTTACCAACTACAAAAAAGACGGCCCCGACCGTAAAACAGCAGACTACTTCAAACGGCGTTTAGATACATTGGAAGCATATTGGGTAGACTATGAGCACAATCATGATAGGTTATGTACAGAAGCAAGCAGGAGTCATGCCTATTTTATCAATAAAGAATACGAGCAAACATTGGGAAAGTATAATACTATAAAAACTTTGTTTAATCAGCAGTATCAAGAACTAATGAAAACAAAAATCTCAACAGCAAGTACCTCAGGTATTCAAGCACGAGCACAGCAGGATAGGAAAGCAACAGAAGAAGATCATTCAAGTCAGTCAGTAGGACAACAGTTACCAAGCAGCCAATCAGATCAGTCAGCAGAGCAACAACAGCAATCAGAGGAAAAGCAGGTTCAGTACAAACATCAAGGATCATCCAGCAAGCTAGATGAAATGTTGAAAAAACAAACAGCAAACTTCAGAGCTTTTATCAGAACAGTTGCTAGCATTGACATAGACAACATGTCGGACAAATGGGAGCTTGAAGACGCCCTAAAATCACTGCAATCACGATGGGTGACTATCGATTGCTTACATTGGGAGATCGACAGCGAGCAAAACGGACAAGATGATTCATACGAGAGACTTTACACAAAGTATGAGATAAAATACACCGAATTAAAGAAAGCAATTAACACAAAATTATGGTCAGTCTCACACAGAGATAAATCAACTCCCTTATTAGACATTCCTATATTTAACGGGTACTATAATCAGTGGGTATCATTCAAAGATTTATTTCAAGAAGCAATACATAACAACCCTTCACTATCCAATGCACAGAAAATGCAGTTCCTTAAAAGCAAAGTGAAAGGTGAAGCCGAGAGATTGATACAGCATTTGCAAATTAGTTCAGAAAACTACACTATATGTTGGGATATATTAAATCACCGATATAATAACAAAAAACTTTTGTTCACATCATACATTAATATACTTCTTGGTATGCCAAATATTCAGCAACAATCATTTATTTCTATCAAAAAGATGCATGACGTCACACTAGAATGCCTTCATTCTATCAAAAATTTAGGCATAAACATCAGCACTTGGGATCCGATATTGGTCCATCTACTAACTCAGAAGTTAGACTCTGAATCTTACAACGACTATGTTGAATACATCAAAAATCCACGTGACCTTCCAAGCTTACAAGAATTATTAGATTATCTCGAAACCAAGTTTACTTCTTTAGAAACAGCAAGACGTAAGCAAGAGCCAAAAACATCTCAGTATTCCCACAAACAGCAGCCAGCATCAAACATCATGAAAAAACCATATTATTCCTTTAATCATTCGTATAACAACGCAACAAAACCTTGGCAAAATACAATTCACACGTGTCCACTTTGTAAAAATAATCATGGACTTTATAATTGCAACAGATTCTTGGAAATGAACAACGACATGAAATTAAAAACCATCCGCAATTTGCAAGTGTGTGTTAACTGTTTATTCGATCACAATGGAAATAAATGCAAATCATTAAAGCGATGCCGCATTTGCGAAAGCAATCACAATTCTTTGTTACACGATGCCTTTACAAAGCCGAAGCCGACGACGTCCGGTGGGAATGCAACTAATGCAAAACCAACGCGACAATTTCAACATAACATGGATGCCGCGTCACATGTTTCACAAGAAAACACTTCCGAAATATTATTGGCAACAGCAAAAATCAATGTTTTATCAGCAGATGGTACTTATGTAACCTTGAGAGCTCTAATTGATCAAGGGTCACAAATATCATTGATTACAGAACACGCAGCACAAAAACTGGGGTTGAAACGACGGAAATGTAGTGGAGTTATTTTTGGAGTTGGACAAACAGAAAATAGCTGCAAGGGCATGTTAGAAATTACATGTTCATCTCTTGTCAGTGATTACTCATTTAACGTCGAGGTTTTAATCATGAACAATCTCGTGAAGCATTTACCAAGCAAATCTTTTAGCAATCCATCATGGTCACACATAGCAAACATCAACTTGGCCGATCCTGAATTTAACATCAGTCGTCCTGTTGATTTATTATTGGGAGCAGAGGTTTATTCGAAAATAATGATGGCCGGAATGCTAAAAGGAACAAATGCAAACCAGCCAATAGCACAACAGACTCATTTAGGTTGGTTACTCTGTGGTAGCATCAAGACTTATCAATGTAACGTCGTGTTGAACAATTTAGAAGACATCAAGCAGTTTTGGGAAGTAGAAGACATTAATACAGCATCCAATTTATCAAACGAAGATCAAAATTGTATGTCTTATTATAAGGAAACAACAAACAGATTGCCAGATGGCCGATACGAGGTCATGTTACCTCTTAGCAGCGACATAAATGAAAAATTAGGAGCATCCAAGCACATAGCAACAGCTCAATTTCTAAATTTGGAAAGAAAATTTCGTAGAGAGTCAGTTTTAGCTACTGAGTATAAATTATTCTTCAAAGAATACGAGCAATTACATCATATGGAACGAGCATTAAGCACTGACATCATAGAGTGCTATCTACCACACCACTGTGTACAACGAGAGAGCAGCACTACTACAAAATACAGAGCAGTATTCAACGCATCATCAAAAACTTCAACAGGTTATAGTCTAAACGACTTAATGTCTACAGGACCTAACCTACAGCAAGACTTGCAAATGTTAATCCTCAAATTCAGAAAATATCCTTACGGTTTCACAGCAGACATCGAGAAGATGTACAGGCAGATTTACATAGCAGAAGAACATCAAAAATATCAAAAAGTTGTTTGGAGAGAAGAAGAAGATCAACCTATTCAAATATACAAACTAACTACAGTAACATACGGGACAAAAGCTGCCCCTTTCTTAGCTATGATGACATTAAAACAACTAGCATCTGATGAACGTGACTCTTTTCCAAAAGCAGCCCAGGTTGTGGAAGAGTCATTTTACATGGACGACTTGGCCCATGGAGCTTACACATTGAACGACGGTAAACAATTGATACAAGATGTACACTCATTACTTAAAAAAGGTGGCTTTAACTTGAGAAAATGGTCATCTAATAATCGAGATATTTTAGAAAACATTGAAAACGACAGTGAGAAACAAAATATGTTTAACTTCAAGTCTCAAAATAAAGCAAAAATATTAGGCCTATTTTGGGACCCGACAACAGATAAATTCATGTTTGACATCAATATAAATCAATCAATATGCAAACCAACCAAAAGACAGCTGTTATCCTAAATATCAAAGATTTTTGACCCTCTTGGTTGGCTGGCACCAGTAACAACAAAACTCAAATTAATGTTTCAAAAAGTTTATATCCTCGGACTGGAATGGGATGAGGAAATTCCGAATGATATAGCAAGCGAGTGGGATAAACTGCAAAAAGAAATCATTATCATAAACGATTACGAAATACCGCGGTGGATCGGGTGCAACGAGCATGACGTCATTCAATTACACGGCTTCTGTGACGCATCGTCGCAAGCTTACGCCTGCGTAATTTACGCCAAACTAAAAAATCAACAAAAGGCTATCATTATCGCAGCAAAATCGAAACTTATACCTACCTCAAAACAACTGACTATACCACAATTGGAGCTCTGTGCAGCAGACCTACTAGCAAAATTAATGACAAAAGTTTTGGAGAGTTTAGATCAACATAAAATTGAAATTTTTGGTTGGAGCGACTCTAAAGTCGTATTAGCATGGCTACAGAATCCAAGCAACAAATGGAAACAGTTTGTGATGAATAGAGTGAAAAATGTCACCAAAGTTATACCTACCAATTGTTGGCGTTACGTAAAGTCAGCTGAGAACCCCGCTGACTCAGCAAGCAGAGGTCAATTTCCTTCACAACTGAAAGAAAACACTTTATGGATTAATGGCCCGAATTGGCTACCTACGTATCAAAGCGAGGAAGTTAGCAACCAAGAGATATTTATTACACACGAAGAGGAGAAGAAAGCACAGCAAAGCAACGTCGTAACACAACCTGAAACAGATGAATCAATTATTAAGCAATTATTAGCAAAGCACAGCTCATTACCACGCATCATTAGAATTGTAGCATGGATAATGAGAATTATCAGCAAAGAAAAACAAAAGCAGACCTACTTAACACTAAATGAATTAAAACAAGCACAGTTATTAATTATCAAACACATACAAAGCGAAGCATTTAAAGAAGAAATAAGCAACTTAGAAGCAAATAAAAATGTTTCACTAAAAAGCAAAATATCAAAACTAAAACCTTACCTGGATGAAAATAACATCCTGCGAGTCGGAGGAAGATTAGCTAATGCAAATATTAACACTGAAATGAAACATCCAATTATAATACCAGGAGGGACGCGGTTATCAGAACTCATCATAGATCACACTCATAAACTGACGTTCCACGGAGGAGCACAGTTAACTAACGCCGTCATCAGACAAAAATATTGGATTGTAGGCGGAAACAGATTGACAAAGAAACAAATACGCTTATGTGTAACTTGCAGAAAAAACGATCCAAGCAAACACAATCAAGTTATGGGCGATTTACCATCAGCTCGCAGCAACCCCTCAAGACCTTTCTATCATACAGGAGTCGATTACACAGGGCATGTTTTCATCAAATCAAACAAAGGTCGAGGGACGAAAACCACTAAGGGCTACGTAGCGGTTTTCGTTTGTATGGCCACGAAGTCCGTTCATTTGGAACTAGTTTCCGATTTAACGTCTTCAGCTTTTCTCGCGGCGCTAAAAAGAATGGCGGCTAGAAAAGGAACACCAGGCCATTTATACAGTGATCAGGGGACATGTTTCATCAAAGCAAATCGAGTTTTACAAGAAGAGCACATAGAACAATTACAGTCAAATCAAGATTTTATGACAGAGATTACTGAATTGGGTATACATTGGCATTTTAATGCTCCATCTTGGCCCTCAGCCGGCGGCCTGTGGGAGGCTGCGGTTAAGAGCCTAAAGTATCATCTGAAACGCGTGGTTGGTGACCAAAGGCTAACCTACGAAGAATACAGCACAATATTGGCTCAACTGGAGGCCTGTCTGAATTCAAGGCCATTATGTTCGCTATCAGAAGATCCTGATGATCTGAACTTTTTGACACCATCGCATTTTTTGACTAATGGCCCTACATTGTCACTTTACGACACAGAAACTGATTTACGCACTCGGTGGCATTTAGCACAAAAAACATTTGAAGACATATGGAAAAGATGGCGTACTGAATATCTAACCCAATTAACACTACGCAGTAAATGGACACGACCGCAGAAAAATATCGACTTAAACGACATAGTTATAATCCACGACGCAAATCTTCCAGCCGGAAAGTGGGCCCTGGGTCGGGTTGTTGAACTTCACCCTGGTGCCGACGGCTATGTTCGAGTTGTGACCCTAAAAACAAAAAATGGTTATCTAAAAAGACCAATTGTCAAAGTATCAGTACTGCCAACTAATCCAGAGACATCTAATACAGAGCAAGTAAGCAAAACACTAATTAGCAAGGAGACCGCCGCCGACGACAAACAAGAAACAAAATGCAAACAAACAAAAAAGGGAATGTGCCTAGCAACAATGATAATGTCTATGTTATTGTTATTTGTAACAATCTTTACGCCAGCAGAAGGCAAATACAATATAACATCACTATCAAACAACAAAAGTTTATATTTTGACAAAATAACCAGCATGTATCTTATAAGAGATGATTGGAAATTAATTGTATATTTTGACATGGACCCATACTGGGACGGTACCCTAGCATTTTCTAAACATTTAAAGTACCTTGAAAACATATGCATGTGTATAAGAACGGAATCCCATTGTGAAGCTATCATGTTACAACTACGTCACGGCGACTCGGAACTAGCGTACTATAACCACATGTTGCTAAATCAGCATTTCGGAGTTCATTCACGCCGCAGACGTGGCATTATAAATGCAATCGGCAATATAGCAAATAGTTTGTTCGGAGTACTAGACGACCGTTTCGCAGAAAAATATGAGCACGACATTGGACTAATAAGAAAAAATCAGAAACATCTAGCTACTTTGTGGAAAGACCAGACTTCAATAGTAGAAGCTGAGTTTAATCTCCTCAAAAGAACAAGGGACATCATGGACAAACAACACAAATTTGCAAATCAGAGATTTCTCGAAATTGACAATAATATAAGCACGTTGAAAACTAAGCTACAAAATATATCTAACATTAACGACTTTACTTTACTATCAATAATAACTAACAACATGCTCGTGAATCTCAAACAAATGCAAGACACCATTTTGAACACTCTTACCGACATTTACAATGGAAAAATCAATTTGCATCTACTGACACCTGATCAACTTAGCAATGAGCTTCACATCATTTCAAGCAAACTACCAAGTGACTTATCCTTACCTGTTGATACTGCTGACCTAACAACAATGTATAAACTACTGAAGATAAAAACAAAAATAACAAAGAAATTCGTACTATTTGAAATAAAAATACCACTTATAAACAGAGATAAATACGACATCTTCAGACTTATACCTATACCTAAGCAATTTAATAAAACAATGACGTATCTTAAACCTGTAACTGAATATGCTGCAGTTAACTTACAGAGAGACGCTTTACTTTCCCTATCTGAAAACGACTTAAACACCTGCTTGCATTTAGACGCTGAAACCAGTTTATGTTACCTGAAACGCCCAATTTATCATATAAAAAGCGACGAAAGCTTGTGTGAGACTCAGCAAGATTCTAGAACATGTCAGATCACAACAACCTTCTGCCTAAACAAATGGGAAGAATTAAACAAAAAGAACACTTATTTCTATTTTTGTTGTGATGACTGTACTCTACAGCTGATGTGCGGGGATCAAGTTACTACACTTCAACTCAAGTTCGCCGGCTTGCTGATAGTGAGCTACGGTTGCATTATAAAATCCAAGGACTTTATTATTTATTCACATAGACAAGATGAGAGTAGCATGAACATTAAAGCAGATATAGACTCTATTGACATAGCACCAATAAATCACATCATCAACTTACCAATAGATAGAATAATCCCGCCCAATACAACAGATAATGAGGAAAATATCCAAAAATCACAAATTGAGGAAATTCGTAAACAACTCGAGACTATGAAGCAAACAGAACCTCTGAGTGACGACATATCTAATCATGACATTCATCATTATGCGGCCATCTACGTCGTCTTCACCGTGCTGGCAGCCGGAGGAGCAGCGCTGGCCTGGCGGCGCTGGCGCCGACGCGCGCGCGCGCCCCCACCGCAGCAGCAGCAGTGTTGTGCTAGTGAAAGTGTTTCTTATAGCAAAAATGGGCAATCTAGTGATAAAGCAAAGTGTAGTGAAGTGAAAGACAAACCTATTCATTCGCACAAATCGAAAAAGGACCACGGCACGTCGCCGGTGCTCCGCTCGGTACTCACTATCTCCGATGATAGTACATAGATTAAGCTATTATTAATTATAAAACATAACAAAATGTCCAATCATCTTGTAACTAGATTTAATACACTTTCCATTTCATTAATATCATCATCATTTTAATCTCTTTTACATCTTTCTCCCTCGGGAGCATGTACGGTGTACATATTGTATTACACTCAAATCATTCCGTCAGCAATTCCGCCGTTTGTACGTTCTAATTCCGTTCAATAAATCAGTGCTTTCATCGCATTCATAGCAATCACACGTCATTCTTAGCATTAGCATAACATTGTAATTTACGACATATAGCAATAAACTCTTAACTATCTCAATCTCCAGTATTTCATTTAGCATTCTTTAGATGTACTTCTCTCACGGTACAGAACCCTTTGTGCGTGAGTCCGACACGCACTTGGCCGGTTTTAGACTAGGCGCAGACCATCGATTTTTAGTTGGCCGATAGTTGTGCCCGATTTTAAATTGTAGGTATGAAGAATCGACCAAATCCGCGACCAAAGCCCGAATAAACTATCGGCCGACGAAAAATCGATGGTCTGCTTAAGTAACTTTTAAACTGACTTAGATACGACGAAGTGTTCTTGTAGAGCTTAGGCAATATTCACTACGCTGCGCTATGCCATGTCACCACGACTTTTGAATGATATAATAACGCCACACAATACATTGATTCCCGTGGTATAACAGAAGCTAATTTAAACTTTACTTAGGCAGGCTTACTAAAGTCCTAGACTTCCTTACATTACCTAAAATATTCTTAGTTTTTCAACTTTGTGTTTATTCACAAATGTATTGATTGTAGCTCTTTATCAACGGGCTTAAACTCCATGGCGGCAGTTGTATTAGAAGACTTCTGGAAGCCGTTCTTCAAAAAACTAACTCATAAACAAACACAAGTGATGATAAGGGCGGTGGTCGTCATACTAGGAGCTGTGTGTGTAGGTGAGTGATTGTAATGAGATAAGATTTCCTGACACGTCATAATACGCTTTGGTTTCATGCGATTAGGCGATAGATCAACTGTAATGATAGACAGAGGGGAGATCGCCTCTTATGTGCGTCCTCTTAGATAGAGATTTATTTCGCTTTTGACCGCTTGTGACCTCATGCAGTAAAAATGCCTTAGGTGAAAGGACCAAATGGACCAATGCATGACTTTGACGTAAATGATATTTGCCCGGTTTTTGAATTGAGATTTTTCATAACTAATAGGTATGTTCACGCTCAAGCTAAAAATCTTCCATTCCCACATTCATTCTCACATTTTGACTCACAAAATTATTCGACCTATTTCAGGATTAGTATTCGTAGTGGAAAAGCTTGGGTCGGTGTTACAGTTGACGATGAGTCTGTCGTCAGCGTCCATGGGACCCCTCACTGGAGTATTTTTGATGGGCATCTTTTTACCCTTCGTTGACTCGACGGTAAGTCCTCAGAATACCTATCCACGTTATTTTGGTTTTGGAAGGTTTTCGCTATTTCGCTGTCCCAATCTTGGCCTTCAATTTTTTACACAGTGAAATAGTTTACAAACAATTTATAAGTAACAGATGGTAAAACTTTGAACGTCATGTTTGAGATTACAACTTTATAATGTACTTTTTTTGTCACACCATCTCTTTCAATTTCTTCCACAGAGTGCTCTAGTTGGTGGAATATTAGGTTTAACCTCTTCGTGGTGGCTGGCCACGCAGTCACAAATCGCCCAGGCAAGCGGAGCGCTCCGCTTCAACGAGAAACCAAGATTCACCCAAAACTGTAGTTATTCGTTTGACCCCGTAGTGCACAAGGAAGAGACTCTGAATATGTGAGTATAATTACACTGCTCATACAAAACAAATAATACTTAATAGTAAAATGTAATTATCTGAATTTATCTTCTTTACTCAGCTAAATCGTCTCTTACTCAGGCCAATTACTAAAGCCAAATTAAAAAAATAGTTCAGGATCATGGTAAAGGGCAAACTATATGATAGGTATTGTTTTGAATTAAAAAAAACTTTCTGAGATTAACGTCATTCGAATGAATAGTAAAATTACGAGTATGTTCTACGAGTATAAGAGGATTATGACGTTTAACAGATATAATATAATCATACCCACAAATCGATACTTACATATAACGACCGTACCACATTATAGTGATATATTAAAATAATTTATTTTTTCAGGGATGTATTCTATTTGTATCGGATCTCCTACTTGTGGTTCACAGCATTCGGTTGTGTGATCACATTGATCATCGCTTCTGCTCTCAGCTTGAGGAGTACTTCCTATGTGCACAGGGACCCAAAGCTTTTTGCGCCAGTTATTAGGAGTTGGATAAGAAAAAATCAAAGAGTGAGTAATTATTAGGACTAATGTTAATCCATACTAACATTATAAGTGTGAAAATGACGCTGTCTGTTGTTAGTTGTTACCACTTGACAAAATTGACCTTTACTGGCTGGGTTTTTATTGTCGGTCAAACTGTAGATCTTGGCTACACAGGAGTTGCAGCGGTGGGAACTAGAGGTGGGAATAGTCCCGTAATTTTTGTTACCACTTAACTAAAGATGAAGAGATTTTGTGTGCACGGTACCTAAAGTATTCCTGTAACAAATCTAAATTCATGCGGGTGAAGCCGCTGGCAAAAGTTAGTAGATACCTACTGAAGGTAAATAAACTTATTTATTTATTTTAATTACTACGTCGTAGTTGTAAATCAATTATGTGACGCAGACGCCTATAACCTTATCTGAGAAAATTGGAAATTGTGATTAATTTAATCATTTTTTTTTTCAGGTAAAAGAAATAAATCTAGATAACCAAAGTTAATTGATATCTGGTATTAGTATTTAATTAATTATAACACATATTATTGTATCTGATATAGTTTTGTACTAGTTATAAGTAGGTATTATGACCAATTTTACAACGTCAGAGCATCTAAAGCTTAAAAAATGTGTTCTTTTAACATTGAATTAGTTTTTTTTTTTTTTATCTTTTGTTTGAATGCCTAAATAGTATAATCTCACATGGTTGTTTTCAACGGATTGAAATTACTATCAAGAAGTCTCTTATCATCAATGTTAAGAGTAGGCACACACCGTTGATTTTTATTTGGCCGATAGTTGTGCCCGATTTTAAATTGTATGAAGAATCGGCCAAATAGAATCGGCGTAGTGTGCGCACTCCCATACATGCTCATACTGATCAACTGCCCGACTAAACTATCGGCAGACGAAAAATCAACGGTGTGCGCCTACTCTAAAGAAACTACAAGTTTTCCTAATTTTAGTTTGTAAAATTTATTTTCTGATGCCTTTTAAAACGATTTTATAAGCTTTTAAAAGTTTTTGGGATAAATAAAAAAGTACATAAAATTATTGATTTATTTGTTAATCTTGATCTAGTGATTTTAGAATGGGTAGCTTCTGCCGGTGTTGACTCGGAAAATACCAGATCTGTAGACAAAACAAAACCAAGTCAATAAAAGTTGATCAACTTTATGGAGTTACTATGGCAGGGTAAATTCAATGTCTACGACTGGGTTGCACCATCTTACGAGTACTTTAACTTTAACAAACGTCAAAAGTCTATCAAACCCCATACAAAAAACACCGGTTATGCAACTCAGCCTTAATAGAATAAAAAAACTTACCCAGACTTGTTCAAGTCGCTGTTACCCATAGGGTATAACGGCCCAGTGCAACGATTCCGGGTGGCGTCTCTCAAGGTACCGCACTCGTTGGCATGTAAGTGGTTGTGTCTGATGGAAGCGACCATGTACTCCACGGCTCTACCGTGAGAGCAGTTGTTGGTCAAGCATCCAGGCATGCTGCTGCCTCCGTTGGGGTAGAAGTCAGCGTCACCACAAGGGTCAGTGAACCCGAGGAAGAAGGTGTTGGTGTGGATCACTTCGACGTATCTCGCGTCAGCCGGGCCGACACGCTCGCGGTCGTAACTCCATAGAGGGCCAGCGGGGTCCAGGGCTAAGAAAAAAATGCATTTTAGGTGCCTAGTTGACGACGTTAGTTGACCTAGTTACGGTACGTTTAACCTAAGTGCCTACAGTGTACCTACCATGAGTTTACGTTAGGTGTGCTCGCTAGCGAGTACGTCAAAATTCTCTATGAAGATTTTGTTTCTTGAAAGTAGCCGCTAGGGGCGCTGCACAATATGTCATACGATTAATGTCATCTTTTTTACGCAGTCGCTAGCGAGCACACCTAACGTAAACTCATGGTAAGCACACAGATCTAATGGAAACCACCAGATTCACTAATGCCTATAGACAATTTAACTTAGGTTATCCACGGAACAAACATTTGTTACGATCTTAAATCAGGCGCCTATTTGATTTCAATTTAGTCGATATGTGATGTAATTTTTAAGAGACCTCCTGCAGAATTTAATGGGTGCAAATCAAAACCGTAAATTAAATAGTAACTTACCGGTTACTCTCCTAATTTGAGCACCAGTTTCCCGTCCGGCGTTACCAACGAGATGACCGCCAAGACTGAAGCCGACAAGGTGCATGTTGTCGTAAGAAGCGCCCAAAGACACGAGCCAGCTAAGGAACTGGCCCAGGCCTCTGCCCACAGCTGGGACTCCATTCTTCGCAGTCAGATAGTTGCGGTTTGCCAGTCGACCCCAGTCAAGTACGAAAACATTGTAGTCACCGTCTTGGAGGAAGGCTGAAAATATACAATGACATGTCAATCTTATTATATCACTCTCTTCTTCTCTACATGATAACAGTGTGCTTACCATGAGTTTACGTTAGGTGTACTCGCTAGCGACTGCGTAAAAAAATGACATCAATTAGTATCAATGACATATTGTGCAGCGCCCCTAGCGGCTACTTTCAAGAAACAAAATCTTCACAGAGATTTTTGACGTAATCGCTAGCGAGCACACCTAACGTAAACTCATGGTAGGTACACAGATAGAGATCAATGGAAATGACTTCAACTTTATTATAACTGCTATTATTTACATTAATTACCTTGAGTCAGTTGTCTGTTCATGGAATTCGATCCATCGCCGTTCCAACCGTGAGCTAGAACCTTGATAGGCTTAGAGCTGTCAAAGTTGGAGTTGAGAAGCGAGTTGGCATTGTACATTTCAATGACTTGAGCAGTCGTTGGGTTGGCTCTGAAAAAATACACGTAGTTTTCAATATTTCGAAACACTGCAACGTAACGTGCGTAAAATTAAAATTGGTCAATATTTAGACATCGGGACTCTATTCTTAATTTAAAAAATATGGACTAATGCTTCACTGAAGGTCCAACACAATTCTTTTTCTTACTTTACTCGTAATTAATCATTCATCAAAGTATACCTGGTAAACAGCCAGTATCCATTGTTGTTGGGGTTCCTAGTGTAACTCCTGATGAACTCGTGGTCTACAAACTCTTCAGTGTCCACCAGGTGAAGGGTGTCGTCTCCATCACCAGGGAAATAGAAAAATCTGTCTCCTTCCTTGTAACCCGCAGTTGGGTCTTTAATAACGTTCGCAGCAGCAGCTGCAAGAATTGAAAAAATGCTATAGCTATCAGCCGTAGTTGTGTATAGGCAGTATAGGTCGTGAACTAACAACATAACATACTAACAAGTGCGTATCAAAATAACGGCATAAAATACTCAGTAGAAAGTGACAAAGATATAACTAAACACATCTAATTACCTACAGTTAAAAAATAACGTATTTTACTGTCATAACGCAACAAACATTTTTCCCTTTTCAACTTAATAAAATAAAAAGAAAGTACCTATTAAGAAATGAAAATAACAATGCTTTACTTTAAATATAGCCTAATAAAAAGGAAAATAGAGAAAAGATAGCAGACAATTTTCTTTAGAAAAGATAATTACCTGCTATAACGACGGATAAGATAACTAGATACCTCATTTTTCCTAATAATGGCTTATAATGAACTACACCGATCCTCCGGTGACATTGGTTTTTATAAGAGCTCCCTTTGTTGGTATTCATTAGATTACCTATCTTTTAAATGTCGATAACGATTGTAAATGATAATTATTCATTTTAATCTTCTTACGTTTTAACTATCATCAATTGTTTGTTAACAATTTCCACTGCGTCGATGTTTATACGCATATGAGCAACAAACCTAAAAACATCTTTGTCATACAAAACTTTACAAATCGAATAGTTATCAGTTTATTTGTATAGGTTTTTCTCTTAATTTTAGCAACTTAACATTAAATTATTTGCTGGAAAATAAAAAAAATTATAGTTATTAAATTTTTAGCGTTTAGAGTCGCATCTCAAACTAATTTGAAAATTATAAATAAGCAAGCGGAAGGTCGTGGGTTCAATTCCCGCCTTAGGCAGTTCAAATTTTTCAAGTTATTTATAATTAAAAAAAAAATGATTCTTTGAAATGCAGAATCTATCCATATTTCATGTACAAGAAAATAATAATAATAAAGCGACTGTCTGGTCATCCGATTAGAAAGAAAGAAAGAAAGACACATTTATTACAATGGACATCACACAAATACAGGCAATTACATAGACATGACAGTGGCACATAACAATGGAAGAAGAAAAAATAAAAACAAGAGTATACTGAGCAGTGCCACCCATCCACCAACAAGATGCCCACTGCAACGGGACCCCACTCAGCATATGCCGTGGCCCACGGTGACGAAGGCCACGGCGCTGGTTAACGATTAAACATTTATCTATAACTACTATCAAACAAAGTAATAGATAGGTAATAATAAATATGCTTAAAAACAAATACTTACTCATCATAGTCATCATAACTCCTAACAAAACATTACAAGTACCTAGTTCCTTTGTCGGTAACTTATTGTTCATGTCGCAACAAAAATGACATAAAAAGAAATTGAGAGACTTTGGAGAAATAAAGATTTAATGGATGTCGTAGATTTTGAAAATACGTCAGAATAGTGACGTTGGTATTTGTACTATAAAATAAATACGATATAAATAAAATTATTAAAGATAGAATCCATGAAATATAAACAAGTTAATTCGATAATTTAGATGAGTATCTAACTATCTACAAAATCGGTAAGTGATGTAAACTTATGATAAGCATTCATTTGCTTTCAGCAATCACTCTACCATATTTTTTTTTTTAATATGATGTTTTTTAAATCCATTCAGAAATTGAGAAATCTGATAAAATAACTGCAATTTATATAAAATAAACCAAAATCTATTGATTCATTCATTATTTCTCTTAATCTGGTGTTATACACTTTAGAATGGGTAAATACTGGCCGTGTTGACTCGGAATATTTCCGATCTGCGGACAAAAATAGACATTAATACGTATTAAGAAAAAAATAACTGTCAGCTCTGTTCAATGGTTACTAAAAACTCATCACAAGCAATAAAAGTCTTCTTTTTAAACGAGCTCAGCTTACCAACGGTACCTACTAACTCTGAACACTGATTCCTACTTGGTTCTATATCATCGAATCATAGAGAAGAATATGGGTTTCTTGTTTAACGTAACTACCGTTCGCTAACCTTTAACAACACTCCTAATCTATCCTCTCCTGCTGTCAGTCTAAGTGATGACTCATAACTCAATAATAATTATCAATCGAAACAACAATAGAATAAAATGACTCGCCCAGATTTATCCAGGTCACTGTTTCCCATGGGATATAGTCCTCCAGTGCAACGATCATTGGTAGCATCCGTGAGGGTTCCGCACTTGTTGGCAAGGAAGTGATCGTATCTGATAGAGGCGACCATGTAATCCACGGCTCTACCATGCGAACAGCTGTTAGTCGAGCATCCAGGCATGCTGCTGCCTCCATTGGGGTAGAAGTCAGCGTCACCACAAGGGTCAGTGAATCCAAGGTTGAAAATGTTTGTGTGGATCACTTCGACGTATCTCGCATCAGTTTGAACTATGCGCTCGCAGTCGCTTCCCCATAGCGGTCCGGCGGGATCCAGAGCTAAAAAATATAAAAGTTGAATCTGCTGCTAGGTACAAAAGTATTGGCCCTAATATAGATCCCAATGGGACTCGTCCAGAGCTTAAAATAAATAAAAGGAGTAATCGACTGCTAAATAAAAAGAAGTAGTCCTAACACTGATCCCAGTGGGACTCCACGCACTTCTCAACATAATAATGTAACTGCGCCGCAATTAATTAGCGAGTAAACAATATATTTTTTTTATAAAAAAATGGTAAATTCAAAACCGTTAAACACAACTTACCAGTAATTCTCCTAACTTGAGCACCGGTTTCCCGTCCAGCACTACCAACGAGATGACCGCCAAGACTGAAACCTACGAGGTGCATGGTATCGAAAGAAGCGTCCCAATTAACAAGCCAGTCGAGGAACTGGCCCAGGCCTCTGCCCACTGCTGGAACAGTTAATCAATCCATCTCCATCACCAGGGAAATAGAAAAATCTGTCTCCTTCCTTGTAACCCTGTGTTGGGTCTTTAATGACACTCGCAGCAACGGTTTCAAGTATGGTTTGACCAGTGGTAGTACCTACACATGGACTAAAATCCTTAAAACACTTGCTAGATAGTGATAAAGATATCTAAAAATGTTTAACACCTAACAGTTAAATAATAACGAATTTTACTGTCTTAATAAAACATAAACTATTGAAATAGAATAAGAAATGTAAATGAAAATGCTTTAAAAATAAAAAACAGAAAAGAAAACAAGCAGAATCTTTTTAGAAAAGACAATTACCAGCTATAACGACGGAAAAGAGAACTAGATACCTCATATTTCCTAATGGCTAAAATGAACTACACCGATGCTCTCCGGTGACATTGGTTTTATAAGAGAGCCCTTTGTTTGGTACTCATTAGATTACCTTTCCTCTAAATGATGATAACGCACGTTTTGACTATCATAAATTCCACTGTTACCACCGCTCTGTCGAAGTTTAAGACGTTAGATATGAGTAACAAACTCTGAAAATTGTATTTTAACCGATTGAGTCCCAGACGGCATTAATTAATGTCATAACAATTGATTAATTATCTATTGTCTCTAGATTGACTAGATTCGCGGAGCTTGAAGGATTAATACAAATGGGCATCGAATATTTTATTAAGTATTGGTTTTTCTTGTAATTTTAGTATTCAAGAAAATTAAAAGAACTGCTTGAAAACTAAGAAATTACTTATTCACAAAGGAGCATGATGTCTCTAAAGTAATAATAATAAAACGATTGTCTGGTCATCTTATCAAATCCATAATATAATAATTTTGTGATCAGTTAAAATAACCAAAATTCATTGAATAAATAAAATAAACATTAATTTATTAATTATTTATTTATCTTATCTGATGTCATACATTTTAGAATGGGTAGTTTCAAGCCGTGTTGACTCGGTATATTCCAGATCTGTGGACAAAAATGAAAACGAAAAGTTTAATTCAAATTTAAAACAAGACTTAATTTTTGAATAAGTTCAGCTTGTCATCCGTAATAACTCTGAACATAATGACTTCTGGCCAACATCTCGGTTCTATTTATCATCGGATCTTATTTAAGAGGACATGTGGGTTTATTTTTTTACTTAAGTACAATTTAGCTAAGCCTCATGGCGAAAGTCGGATGTTATGACTCAAAAGTCAAAACTCAATATCACTCTCAAAATTACTCACCCAGATTTATTCAGGTCGCTGTTTCCCATATGATATACTGCTCCAGTGCAACGATTACTGGTAGCATTAGAGCGACTTCCGCACTCGTTAGCAAGGAAGTGGTTGTATCTTATAGAAGCGACCATGTAATCCACAGCTCTACCATGCGAACAGCTGTTAGTCCAGCACCCAGGCATGCTGCGGCCTCCGTTGGGGTAGAAGTCAGCGTGACCACAAGGGTCAGTGAATCCGAGGAACAACGTGTTTGTGTGCATTACTTCGACGTATCTTGCATCGGTTTCGACGAGACGCTCGCGGTCACCTCCCCATAGTGGTCCAGCGGGGTCCAGAGCTAAAATATATAAAAAGATTATTCTACTGCTAAGTATAAAAAGCACTGGTCCTAATATGGGCCCTGCGGGATTCGTCGCAAAACATGTTGGTAGCTAGCTGTAAGTAAATAACAGAATTTTAAATTTAAATAATGTACGCATTAAAAACCATTCAAGAAGGAACAGAACTTACCAGTAATTCTCCTAACCTGAGCACCAGTTTCCCGTCCAGCGTTACCAACGAGGTGACCGCCAAGACTGAAACCTACGAGGTGCATGGTATCGAAAGAAGCGCCCAAAGACACGAGCCAGTTGAGGAACTGTCCCAGTCTTCTACCCACTGCTGGAACTCCATTCTTCGCTGTCAAATAGTTTCGGTTTGCCAGTTGACTCCAGTCAAGCACGAAAACATTGTAGTCACCGTCTTGGAGGAAGGCTGAAAAAATGCATATAAAGTGAACACTAGCATTAACAATTGCTTTCCATGTCAATTCTGTTTTTAAGTGCTAACTACTACGCGAAATTTCTTGACTGTTTATCAAATTTTACAATTTAAAAAAGATAAAACTGAAGCCGAAATCTTGTAACCAGCCGTTTTTTTCTTATTTTGATATTTTTTTTATTTCGGGAGCAATTTCCCAAAAAGCTTATTAATCCTATTACACTCTTAGTTATTTTTCAGGTTCGTTCATTTCAAGTAAATGTCATCCACTCTGTACAAAGGTATCCCCAATTTCCACAACAACTTCACGAACAGTCGCGGCGTCGGTTCATTGAGGGAGGCTGTGCTGTATGAAAAAATATTATTGTTGTCAAATTACCTTCAGTCAGTTGTCTGTTCATGGAATTTGATCCATCGCCGTTCCAACCATGAACTATAACCTTGATGGGCTTAGAGCTGTCAAAGTTGGAGTTGTGGAGCGAGTTGACGTTATGTAATTGAATGACTTGAGGCGTCGTAGGGTTCGCTCTGAAACAAAATAAGTCTTGGTTCTTATAATGTTTTAAATAACTACAGTTATTTGCAGTTATTAGGTTTGCCAGAGACAACGATGCAACGCTCAAAAGCTTTTTTCTGTATCAAATACGCATCTAAGATATTGGATAACACTTTTCCTCTCTTGTATTCAAATGGATACAAAATATTACTTGTCAGTGTTTGTTTACCTAGTAAACAGCCAGTATCCATTGTTGTCAGGGTTCCTAGTGTAACTCCTGATGAACTCGTGGTCTACAAACTCTTCAGTGTCCACCAGGTGAAGGGTGTCGTCTCCATCACCAGGGAAATAGAAAAATCGGTCTCCTTCCTTGTAACCCGCAGTTGGGTCTATAATGACGCTCGCAGCAGAAGCTGTAAAGAAGTATTATAGTTACAGAAGTATGTTTAGAATATTTTTGATGAATCAAGAGATGTTATTTTGATAGATATCCGGAATAATTAAAAAAAATCCTAATTTTAAATAAATAAAAAATAACATTACCTGCTATAACGACGGAAAAGAGAATTAGGAATTTCATATTTCCCTTTAGGTCATTTACAATGAACTACACCAGTCTGCTGGTGGCATTAGTTTTTATAAGGGTTTCCTATGTTTGGTTTTTACTAGATTAACTACTTATCTTTCAAATAAAACGATAACGCTCAACGATGAATGAATGTGATATTTTATCTTCTTAAATTTTAACTACTTACATTATCTTAAATTAATTGGTTGTTACACATTCAATCGTTGCTTTGGAGTTCATAATAACATCCAAGTATGAATAAAAACATGATAAAAACATCATAATATCATCAAAAGTAAGTAGATAATGATTTTAATCATACTCGTAGTATCTATTCGTCATTACAGTCGGATGGGCAGCGTTCGGGAAGCTTTGCCATATACTCACGTCCGAAATACCGCAGTGTCTCAAGTCAAAAGTATTTGACCAATGTGTGTTGCCAGTGATGGTATACGGATCTGAGACGTGATCGCTTACTGTGGGCCTGTGCCATAAGAAGGCTCAAGGTCACCCAAAGGGCGATGGAGCGGGCTATGCCGAAGTTTCCCTGCGTGATCGAATCATAAATGAGGAGATCCGCAGGAGAACCAAAGTAACCGACATATGTAGTTCGCATAATTGCTAAAATCAAGTGACAGTGGGCGGGGCACATAGCTCGTAGAGCGATGGCCGTTGGGGCAGGAAAGTTCTCGAGTGGCGACCACGGGCTGGAAGACGTAGCGTGGGCAGGCCTCCTACTAGGTGGACCGACGATCTGGTAAAGGTCGCGGGAAGAGCCTGGATGCGGGTAGCGCAGGACCGTTCATTATGGAAAACCTTGGGGGAGGCCTTTGTCCAGCAGTGGACGTCATTTGGCTGAAACGAAACGAAACGAAACGTGGTGGAGGATAAAAGTAATTTGTGCATACCGTTAACCAATAAATCCAAGACACAACTTGTCTAATAACACTTCATTCATTCTAGCTTTGAAAGAAAGCATAATTAGTTTTCATCTAATATGCTTATGAAATTTTGAGAATTTCAGAGAATAGGCCGTAAATTATTTATCATACCCCTAGGTGATAAGGATTTTTCACACGCGCGAAGTATCGGGAACAACTAGTTTGTCAGTAACTGAGATCTTTGGTTTCTTTTAAATCAGTTAAATATTTCTAATGTTGATTGACACATGAGTATGAAATTCTATCATTCATACAGTCTATACGAGTATCAGCATTTTGGCAGCCTATAAAAAGTATTTAAATTGATTGGTGGTGTGAAAACTACCCAACTATTGTAAGCATATTGAACTTTTAGAGAAGAAATGAAAATCAAAACAAATGAAAAATGTTTAATTTATTCATTAACCTTCATTGTGACATTTATGACGTATACTACTTTGTTCGGTAGTTTATAATATGTATGGGAAATACCAACCAATTAGCCAATTCAATAAAATTTAGATGCCTATCTATAAAATCTGCACAGGTGTGTACAAGCAAATGGGGAAGTACCTACCTACCTAGTACCTAATCTAATAGGCTCTAATCGTGCAATTGTGGCGTGTTGCTGATAATTAGGGTTTTTCTAGATTTTTTTATCACCAATCAAGCCATAAATGACTTGATCTTGTGTACAAGTAGGCCTGGCCTATCTACATAATAATATTTTGATTACTAACGCAATAAAAATTGTGTAAAAAATATTATATTTCATTTATGGCCCTGGTGCAGACAACTGTATCAAACTAACACTGTAAGGCCGAGTTGCACCACCAAACTTTGACCGAAACTATAGCGTTAACCGGTGTTTTTTGTTTGGAGTTTGAGAGTTTTTTGACATTTGTTAAAGTTAAAGTAAGATGGTGCCACTCAGCCTAAGTTTAAAGGGTGTTTGCAACAAAAATCAAGAGTCCAATATGCTGTCGACTATACTTCATTTTCGTTCATTTCAGCCATTGACAAAGGCTGGACAAAGGCCTCTCCCAAGGATTTCCACAAGCACCGGTGCTGCGCTATCCGCATCCAGTTACTGTAGCTAAATTCACCAGATCGTCGGTCCAATAGTGGTAGGCCTATCCACACTACGTCCTCCAGCTGTGGTCGCTTCTCGAGAGGCTGAGAACTCTTCTGCCCCAGTAAGAATGTCACATTGAGCATTATCATGTTTGTCAGATTTGATATTTCCTATAACATCCATACCAATATCATAAATTACCAAGAAAAGAAACAGTAAGTGCACTTATCATCATCATCAGTTTATAGTA
The DNA here is from genome assembly GCF_963855985.1 of Ostrinia nubilalis. Lineage (NCBI taxonomy): Eukaryota > Metazoa > Arthropoda > Insecta > Lepidoptera > Crambidae > Ostrinia > Ostrinia nubilalis. The sequence continues at coordinate 6,366,744 of NC_087088.1, read as the reverse complement.
GTCCACTGTACTATATTATTATGATCATCGGCTTTTGAAACTTAACTTTTGTCTACAACGTTTCGGGGCAGGCCACGAGGTGGACCAACGATCTGGTGAAGGAACGAGGGAAGTTCGTGGATGCAGGCAGCGAGGCCGGTCGTTGTGGAAATCCTTGGAGAGGCCTTTGTCCAGCTGTGGACGTCATTTAGCTGAAATTAACAAACGAATGAACGACCTTTAACTTATAAGTCGTCACTTCATTTAGCTGCAGGTTCTATGCTGCGCTTGCTAAGTCTCGGTCTCCAGTCAAGATCCTATCTATGATTATAAGATTATATCTAATTTCATGTATTATAATCTAAGTAAATATTGAATAGAAAATTAGACGTAGTGCAATTTTATTTAAGTAGGTATACTTCTTGTTACTGGGCTTAGCATTTTCGCCGCGTTTTGGTGGGACTAAATAATTAAGTTTAAGAAACAAGGTAACATCTACTATTATATGCTATGCTGTACAACTTCCTTGTTCATTCTTTTAAATACCTGTACCTTCCTGTCGAAAAAAAGTCAAAATAAATGGATTCACGTTATGAAGGTTTTTTTAGCTGATAGAGGTAAGGTTCCTTCACTATATTTTTACTCCTTCTAATTCTCTTTCTCTCTCTCTCTCTCTCTCTCTTATATCGTACACAACATTGCTCTATCAAAAATATGGATAAAATTGTATAGAAAACTTTGTAATTGAAAGATAATACTTTAATCTATAGATCTTTCTGTGTGTAACTTTATTCTCCATCCTTTCCACCAGGCTACTATAATATAAATGTGAAAGTTGGTGAGCTGATAAAGCTCAAAGTGACCAATTTCTACAAAAAATTACATCGCGAAATTGTTCGGTTATTTTCTTTAGATTTTTTCAGAGATTCTTTACAGAAGCCTAATAGGTAGGAAGTGACATGAAGATAAACAATAACAAACATTTTAAACAAAAGTTTTATTTACAACATCATGAGAACATTATTTGTGTATAAAGCGTTAAAAAGCGGTGGTTTTCAACGCATGTAGGTCGTCTTCTGTGATTGATAAACCATAAAGTCCAGTTCTGAAAACAGAAAAACAGAATAAAACACTTTTTTAATAAGCCGAGCTGAACATGGCTAGACAGCCAAATAATAACCCAAAAAAAAGAAATAGAGTAGCACCACTGAACATGAAACAATTCACAACACTCACCCGAATTTGCCAATGTCTGCGTTGCCCATATTCAATTCTTCTCCTGAGCATATCTGAAGAACAGCCTGGATTGTGCTGTTACAGCGACTTCCTACGAAACTGTCTTTTCTCACGCTAAGCGCGAAGAACTGGTATGACCTGGAGTGGGAACAGCCGCTGTTTTCACAACCTGGCTGGAAGCTGATGCCTCCGTTAGGGTAGAAGTCGGCATCAGCGATGGGCTTGAGCATGCCCTGGATACCACCATCAGTGTGGATCGCTTCAACGTAGCGTCCTGCTTCACGATTGAGAGCGTGGGGATTCAACCGCCAAAGGGGACCAGCTGCATCCAATCCTAGAAATAAATTGATATAATAAATCGGTAACTGAATGTTGAATGAAATTAGAACTTTAATAAAAGGGGAGATGCACAATATTGCGCCACATTGTCGGCACGTGCCTTTATTATGACGCTACTGCGTAGCTTGTATCAAACATAAATTTTAGGTGAAAATATCCCTGTTCTTTTTTACCTGTAACCCTAGAGGGCCGACCACCAGCTCTGCGTCCAGCATTTCCAACGACGTGAGCGCCTAAGCTGTACCCGATGAGGTGGAATTGGCTCCAGTCCGACAATCCAGTGTCGACGAGCCACACCAGAAAGTCGCCTATGTATTCGCCCACACTAGGCACTCCCGCTACAGCCCTGAGATAATTTCCCGAAGCAGCGTGGTTCCAATCCACAACTATAACATTGCAGTCTACAGCAGCAAGGAATGCGTCTCGTACGACAATGTTGAATGCAGAGTTGCCACTGCTAGTCCATCCATGGAGGAGAAATTTTGTTGGCTTACTCGCATCGTAGTTGGAATTATGTACTGATGCAACATCACCATGAGTAATAATTTGACGCTGAGTGGGGTTTTGCCTGTAATGAAGAATGTTCACTAATTTTGTTTTTTAGCTTTCTGTATTCTCTGTTAAAAATAAAAAATACACGTGAAAGAATTATTTCGATACGTCAATTAGTTTCCAAGATATTGAATTTTAAAAGTGCGGGCGGCGGCGAGCCCGCCATTTTATGCGCGTGACGTCATATTACAGTGACTGGCTCATATTTGTATGGGTGGAATCTTGCAAGCTGAATTAAGACCCACTTCCAGGCAACCGATTAAGCTGAAATTTCGCAAACACATGTGATTTGGATGACCATGCAATATTATGATGACATGGAGCTGATCTGATGATGGAGCTGGAAGGTGGCCATAGGAACTCTATAATAAAACGACTTAAATCCATCGAGTTTGGGCTCGTTCGTTTTGTATTGATGAGTACTTTAATTCTATATAGTAATCAGGGTCTAATGATGGAGCTGGAAGGTAATTCGCAATAAAACGACACAATCGCATCAAGTTTGGGTTTGGTTCAATTTTAATTTCTGTGATGGGTCTGGGTGTTAACATGTATAATTTTGTATTTACAAAAAAAAATGTATTTAAGTATGTTTATATCCGTTTTCTAGTGAGTGGACACTGTGAATGTATGTACGTCACGCGGGGTCACGTGACCGTCGGCGGGACTCAATATTTAAGCGAACTTTGAATGCCTATAAAATCATAACTACTGGGTATTTTTGAAAGAAATAAAAACTAATGTACTTGTAAATGTAAAAGCTTAACTGTAACATAGGTTTCAAGTGATTTTGCATACCTAGTAACATTCTCAATTCAAAACGTAACATGGTAAGATTGCAAAATTAATATTTGTGTAAACTGTCACAAGCCACACCCAATCACACCCTAATCAAACGAAAATATTTTTGTTATTAACTTTCATTTAATCTTCACAGCTTGTAGGACATTCCTTGCGAATCACGGCGGTGTGTTTGAATGCATTTAAATACTTACATACTTTTAGGTGCATGGATACTAACCTGGTGAAAAGCCAGTATTCGTTGTCAGCACCTGTTCCAGGCCTAGATTCGAGTTCTTCCCACAGGTCCACGAGAACCAACTTGCCTTCATCGTTGGTCAGCCACACATACCGGCTCTCGCCTTCTACGTAGTGGCTATTGTCAATTGGGATCGCACCACCAACGCAAGCTGGAGTAGAAAATTTAATTGTGTTAGAAGCTTATTTTGATGTTATCTTTTTAGAAAAGACAATTACCTATAACGACGGATAAGAGAACCAGATGCCTCATATTTCCTAATGTCTAATAATGAACTACACCGATCCTCTCCGGTGACTTTGGTTTTATAAGAGAGCCCTTTGTTTGGTACTCATTAGATTACCTTTCCTTTAAATGATGATAACGCACGTTTTGATTATCTTAAATTCCACCGTTACCACCGCTTTGTCTTCACAGACATATAATTTATTATTAGGATTTCTTTGTTTATTTCACAAATGACTTCGCAATTTAGCAACACACTTTCTGTATTTGACGCCATTGTTGTTGTTATGGCAAGTAGCGCCACGAGTATTGAAAATGAGAACAAAAACTGTCTAAACGGCGGCTAATAACTCGCTGTTTTACAATAAGGCTAGTCGTATTAAAAAACGTTTGGCGCCGAATACATTTCGGCGGATTCTCATTCAGCGCATACCTACAATCCGGCTAATCGTTGGACCGCCGTATTACGAAACAGCGCTGTTTTTTAATATGGCTAGCTGTAATGTAAAACAATCCGACTGCGACATAAATATCAAATGTAGAAAATTTTGTCTAGTTTATTTTTATATAAATAACTTTATCATGTACCTACATATTAAATAGGAAAGGAATACCTAATTATCAAAAACCTTCATTAGCGTCATTTTTCCAATATGGTGGCGCGAGCGGCAACTATACGAGGTCGCAAAGTTGAAATTTGGAAAGAACACATCAAAATCTATATAAATGCCAATTTTCAAAACTCCCGGAAAACTTTCCAGGTAATGACTGGACTATATTAAATGTGTTGGTGAGGATCTTTTTCGCGCAAAAAACTATTAGACGGATTTTGATGTACCCTTACAGTAAGTATTATTATAGGTAGGTTATAAGTTATAATGATATTATACAGGGTGTTTCTTGTAAGGTGTCAAGCCGAAGGCAGGTGATAGGTGAGGACTAGACCTATCGATTTTACCCCCATGTATGTTCTACGATTTTTCGTAGTTTAGAAGTTATCGTTAATTTTGTGATTTTTTCAAATTTCATGACCTAGTGGCTTAATTTTTTTTTAATCTTTTTTTTGGGTTGACTTTTCTCAGATTTCTTTTTTTTGACAGATTCCCTATTAGTTGCAGATATTTGAAAAAAATAATCACCTTCCTATCTTTGATGCAAGATACAAAATTTTTGCTAGAAACATAAAAAATATGCTTTTAGCAGAACATTCTAAAATTTTCAATTGAAATGTATAAGAAAAAAAAATCATTTCCATAGGTCCAAAATAATTTTAAAAACTGCGCAGTTTTCTAAACTTTCATAATAACACAAAAAAACATGTACTTAATAGGCCATTATTTTCACCGTAGTGTACCGTCACAACTTTTTACCGTAGAACAACTGAGTTACGAGACTTGGTTTTTTTGACAAGTATTGTTTTTGATGGGATCAAATTTAATCGTAAAGTAACAATTACCACTGTGGTCTAGTGGTAAGACTACCTATTTAGGACAGCCAATTCTTCTGTGGTTTAGGATTCCGGGTGAAGCTCGCTGATCATCCAGCAGTTTCCAACTTTCCATCAGGTCAGATGAAGGGCAAGAGCTTCCTCGTTGTGGATAAAAAATGTTCTGTTCAGTTATTGTCTCTAAACGTGTTCTACGTAACGTACACTTAGTGGATTGCAAACATTAGTTAGTCCTAAGAAAGTCAAAAACATGTAACGGAATCTCCGACTTACCACTTTAGTGGAGCGATTACAGAAAATAATGGCCTATTAAGTACATGTTTTTTTGTGTTATTATGAAAGTTTAGAAAACTGCGCAGTTTTTAAAATTATTTTGGACCTATGGAAATTCTTTTTTTTTTCTCATACATTTCAGTTGAAAATTTTAGAATGTTCTGCTAAAAGCATATTTTTTATGTTTCTAGCAAAAATTTTGTATCTTGCATCAAAGATAGGAAGGTGATTATTTTTTTCAAATATCTGCAACTAATAGGGAATCTGTCAAAAAAAAGAAATCTGAGAAAAGTCAACCCAAAAAAAAGATTTAAAAAAATTAAGCCACTAGGTCATGAAATTTGAAAAAATCACAAAATTAACGATAAGTTCTAAACTACGAAAAATCGTAGAACATACATGGGGGTGAAATCGATAGGTCTAGTCCTCACCTATCACCTGCCTTCGGCTTGACACCTTACAAGAAACACCCTGTATAATAAGCCACGGTCAAAAGTAGTAAGATTTTTTCAGATATTCTTTTCAGAAGCCTAATTAGGTAGAAAGTGTTTTGACTCAAAAAAATAAACAAAACTACAAACATTTTAAACAAAAGTTTTATTTACAACAGAATGAGAATATTTGTTTTATATAAAACGTCTTAAGCGATGGTTTGCAACGCCTGTAGGTCGTCTTCTGTGATTGATAAACCATAGAGTCCAGTTCTGAAAACAGAATATTACAAAATTTTAATATAGTACTGAATTAAACATTAAATTCATAAAAATCTAAAGGTGTTCCTTCCCTAAGTTGACAAGGAATGAGGAATTTTGTTAATTCTTTATAGAAGAAGGCTTTAATAAAGTAACAAAAGCAGGCAGGCAAGTTCGTCATAATTATTCGCCACAAAAAGTTTCCATACAAAATTTCCTATTTCTAATAACACTGGCCAATGGGAAGTAACAGCTTGCTGCTTCTCAACATTGTTCATTCGTAGTTTCTTATCGACACAGCCTTCTGTCCACTCTACAGGGTGGAATTTTGTAATGCCACCTGGAGGGAAAATACTCTTAATATTGTAGATAGAAAAAAAATCTCAAAGAAAACATTCCTTTATTTTTGACAAGAAATAGAACTGCATTTAAAGATTTTCAAAAATTTGCTTGCTACACCCGGGAATCGAACCAACTAAAATCTGTTAAAAATTACACCCTGTATTTTTATTGCATCGATCGTTAGGGTTAAGTATAAGGATGAAATCTCTCTAACAAACTTGATAAATCAAATGAAAGGAAAACCATGAAATCTTAAATTATCTTAATTATTTACAGAAAATTGTATGGTATGGTATGGTAGAGAATTTTCAAAAAAAATTTTGAAAATCTATGAATGCAGTTTTCTTTCTTTTCAAAAATAAAGGAATGTTTTCTTTCAGTAAAATTTACTATCTACAGTATTAAGAGTACTTTCCCTCCAGGTGGGATTACAAAATTCCACCCTGTATACAGGGTGTTTCAAAATACCCCCTAAAGCCTGAAAGGGCACAGAAACTGAAACAATCTGAAATAGAAGCCGTTGTTCCTATTGTCATATCTTAAACGGTTTTGGAAATAACGTACATCGAAAGTTTCCAAAAATATCGATATGAATTCCCTCACTATCGATCAGCTGCAGCGGGGTTCATCGAACGCAAATCATAGACTTTGTATTTTTCAGAATGTCAATTAGCCGCATTTTTTGCCTACTTCCTTTATCGATGTGTTCAAAGCATGTTTGTTCGTTAAATAAACATTTTAAATAGGTACTCACTAACACTTTACATGTGTACGTACATTTGAAAAATTTTTTAAAAACTTCATCTATCGAAACCAGGCCACTTGATGGAAAAAAAATGTAAGTAAATAACTTTTTCCGATAGCAACATCACTACTAATGATAGTTTTCAAACATTCTTAGACAACAGAAAAAAAAAAATTTGTGAAATTCCAGGTAGGTTACGTTACCGTACCTTTAGTCGAATTCTGTTATTATTTAATCTTTGAAATTGCATTTCCGCCCATCTTTCCGCCCCTCTTTAGCTTACTCCTGGTACCTTTCCTGGTACCACCAGGAGTAAGATTGAATTGTGTTCCGTATAAAAATAAGCATTTAGTAACCCGTTTGTAAGTTCACCATAAGCACCAATAAGGCCTCATAATTACGGAGCCGCAGCGCATGATAAACACAAAAAATATTGATGCGAGTCGGGTGAAGTGGTGTGCCAACCTCTCTTCCCGCGGTGAATCCTTCAGCGAGTATTGCCACGCATGCCGCAACAATAAACGCCGTGTGAGACGCATCGAAGCCATCCGCAGGATTCGGCTGCAAATAACGTTCCATTTCAAGAATACGCGTCTTAAATCGCTTTTCCGTAAAAGCACTCATACACACACAATGCCAATGTTTGAACTCAGTTGGTCGCACAGCGTAAGATGCCCGGCGTCTCCGTAAATGAGGCCTTAGTTTTATTTCATTTTTTTATTTTAACAATTTGTTGAGTAGCCATTGGATACAGAGGCGTTCACATCATATTTTACAAAATCCTTGCAAAATGGGTCTTATTTAAGCAGCAAAAGGTTGATGTGAACGCATCTGTACCATTATTATTATTTTGTAATAATTTGCCAATAATAATAACATTAATAGCGGCATTTAAAAAAATGCTGAGAATTTAAAACAATTCTAAAATAATAATAATAACAACAACAAAAAACGTAGGTACATTTTGACAAACATTTTATTTAGTAAGGCAAGTGCTCAAAGAAAGGCCAACGTGGAAGCAAAAGTACTAGGGAAACATCAGTGCTTGAGCTTAAGCATTTTGGGTTTTCAGTTTCTTTTACGAAACCCTAATAGACAGTGATTGTAAACATTTTTACTTAGATTTTTTTTTGGTGGCATGTTTTGAGTTTGCACATTTGCATAGTAACGGTTGGCACCTTTTAAACCCGCGCGTTCGCGGGGGCGAGTGGGGCGCCTTATTACATTTTTCAAATATCCCAAAAATGAAATTTTAAGTTGGTATGAAGAACATGACGTCATACTGCAGCATCGTATCGTACAACTCCGTGTAAATCAAAAAACATTAACTACTCACATCCATAATCATTATTTCAAAACACATAAATGCCTAGTCTACTAGTCAGGCATGATTCATGCATGATACAATATCGTAATACTAACTTACCATCAGGTGAGATCGCGGCCAATTGTTAAACTATTCATTTAAAAAATATGCTTTTATTTACTCATAAACCTTTCTTTAATAAATTTCAAAATCGTCTCGTACTTTTAAACTTAAAATCTTAAAAATCAATGAAAAATTAAAATAATACCCAAAGAAAATGTTGGCAACCTCATTAGTGAGTGGGCTAGGGAACACCACCCCCCGCCCTGGAGCCCACCACCCCCCGCCCTGGCGCCCACTCTAACGGCTAACTCGTGCGCAGCGCTGCGCGCCTGGTACACAGTGGGCCGAAATATGCATTGCGTACTAATTCCGGACCAACAATATTTTTTTATACACAAATAATTTTAAACATTATGCCTTTTGTATGTTAAACTTTTGGTGGTACAAATACTCTTAAGATTGTGTATGTAATTCTAATTCAGCAAACTCTTACTGTAAACGTAAACTTATTACAAAGGTAATGCTAGAACATAATCACGGGATGCCATTACTTTAATATGCTTAAACTAAACAAGGCGGCTGAATAAAGGTATGGGAGAAATACTAAGTAGGTGCGCGTTATTGACACTGCACTGATATCAGAACGTGTAAACATTGAGGCTCAGTCAAAGAGAAGGTGACCTTTGTTCCTTAACTCGCCGAGCCTATTATTTACTTTGCGTGTTTGAACACATTCACTCAATGTTTTGTTAAATTTAAGTTTAGCCACTACCTACTTAATGGCATGTATTTAATCGTTTTGTAATTATCTCTTTGTCAAACAAAATAAATCAAAAATAGCAAAAAAAAACTGACCTTTACACGAAAAACGCAATCTATGTAATTCAAACTTGGCATCAGCTTTCGTCTAAGCACAACTATTTGAATTGCATACTCATCTGTTTTCGGAATGCATATTTGGCTAGCTGATTCTGGTTTTACATTAATTGTAGAACAGTCATGTTTCTGATGTTGCAGTAAGTTTAAGAGGAAAGTTTATTATTAACAGAGATGCAATTAATGTTCCCGTGTAAACACGTTTAGAATTATTATCTAGTACAATACTGTCTAACAAGTCTGCAATGCAATGTCTTTTCATGATTGTAATTTGTAGTGTTTTTCTTAAATGAATAAATTAAGGTACTATTTGGAACCGAGCTGCCGATTGTAACTGCTGACAGCACGTGCAGCGTCCCGTTGTTGTCTACGTCACTCACCATCAAGTGACAATGGGACGCTGCATGTTTTATCATATTATTATTAAGGAGGTTAAAGATTAGTTCGGTCCATTGGGGCTTCGGTAGCTCAAAGGTTAGCCACCGGGATTGCGGAAAACGCGGGTTCGATTCCCACACGAGATCATCAAGGTTCGGAATTCGAATAGTGTTCTATCTTTAGATATTAGTAGGTACAGAGGCGTTCACATCAAGTTTTACAAATGATTAAGGCTGATTTACACGTAATAAGTAGCTAGGTAACTAAATTTGAATTTGCATGTCGTTTAAATGCAATTTAATCACTTAAAATTAAGTCTTAAAGGATGATTTTCACGTATTATGTAGTTAAGTAGGTAACTAAATTTTACCTTCATTTTTCGGGTAAGTTGGTGGGTGGGGCTTGTCACTTGACACCTTTTGATAAGCAGTTTCATACTAATTATGAGACATTTGGACATAGACTTAAAATTAAGTTAAAATTTAGTTACCTACTTAACTATTTAATACGTGTAAATCAGTCTTAGGCTGCTTTTGTAAAAGTGAAAATTATTGAGGGACGCTTTAGAATGTTGATATGAAAATAAATTTGAGAATTCAATAACATTTCTTCTATTTTAAAATGAGACGTAACTTGGTAGACAAAGTAGGTACATAAACGACATTGCGACATTCCTTTACCTGCGAAATAAAAATTAGCGTACTAAAATCATTGTTAAAATGTTGTTGAAATGTTGCATTGTCATAATAAGAAGTTGCAAAAATTTGGCATGTGGCACGATCCCGTTCGCACCACTTTGCACTGCGGAAGCGCCGAAAGATCGCGACACCGGCCGTCGGCTCTTCTTTGATTTAGTCGTTCATATGCTTCGTGCGTGATCGGTGTGTTTTCCTATCGTTTAACTACTTTCGAAAGCTTTGTGTTTTGTGTTGTTTTGCTACAATGGCAATGTTTTCTAATTCCGAATATTATGAGATGATGTTGTGTGTGGGTCGAGCTGATGGAAATTTAACTCAAGCCCGTGAACTTTATCGGGAACAGTTTATCGAAGGTAGACCGGCGGCTGACCAGCGACGGCTTCCGTCGTATCAGTGTTTCCATGATATGGTGACACGTCTCCATTCTACGGGCTCTTTTCATCGATCGGGTTCTAGTGGACACCCAAATACAAACGAAATGCGTGCAGAAGAGGTTCTGCAACTCTTTGAAGACGAACCGACGACCAGTACAAGGCGCGCCGGGGCGCGACTTGGAATGAACCATGTTTCAGTTTGGCGAACACTGAAAGAAGATGGTCAACATCCGTACCACTACCGCCGCACACAGGAATTGATTCCTACTGACTTTGCGCCGCGAATAACAAGACGGGCAAGAATATGCGTGCAGCAAGGAGGACGTCATTTTGAGCCACTTTTGTAGGTATGTACCTAACCATAATTTTGAATGCTTGTTGTTTTGTTAACGACGTGCGTGTATTTTTTTCTCCGTAGGTATTAAATAATAATAATACCTAGTAAATACTAGGCGCACAGAATGTTTTAATGAGGCGTGGCCGGGGGCGTGAACATAGAAAGTTGCTCCTGGTCACTCCTGGTAGGACAATGAACCCAAATTAGTGATGGGAATTTTTATAATCGATATTTTTATTTTACATAAATTTACCCGAAATTTGAATATGTCGCTATGACTGTAAGAAATTAACAAGGGACTCTTTATAGACGTCTATTAAATACCCTTCAGTTATTAGGGGTTTTTTTGTAACACCCTGTATAGCGAGATGATACCTTAACATGTAACCAAAGTGGAACCCAAAAAAGAAAGTCAAAGAGTAGCTCAACTGAACTGGAACAATTCATAACACTCACCCGACTTTGCCAAAATCAGTGTTGCCCGTATTCAATTCCTCTCCTGAGCATCTCTGAAGAACGGCCTGGATTATGTTATTGCAGCGACTTCCCACGAAACGGTCTTCTCTCACGCTAAGCGCGAAAAACTGGTAGGACCTGGCGTGGGAACAGCCGCTGTCTTCACAGCCTGGCTGGAAGCTGATGCCTCCGTTAGGGTAGAAGTCGACATCAGCGATGGGCATGAGCATGCCCTGGAGACCACCATCAGTGTGGATTGCTTCAACGTAGTGTCCTGCTTCACGATTAAGAGCGTGGGGATTCAACCGCCAAAGAGGACCAGCTGGATCCAATCCTAGAAATAAATTGAATTGGTGACTGTATGTTGAATGAAATTATAACTTTAATAAAAGGGTGGTTGCACTTTATTGCGTCACATTGTCGGCACGTGCCTCCTTTAAGATGCTACTGCGTAGCTTGTATCGAACATAAATTTTGGGTGAGAATATCCCTGCTCTCTTAAATGATGGTAATTTGGTGTCTACCTGTAACCCTAGAGGGCCGACCACCAGCTCTGCGCCCAGCATTTCCAACGACGTGAGCGCCTAAACTGTACCCGACGAGGTGGATTTGGCTCCAGTCCGACAACCCAGCGTCGACGAGCCACACCAGAAAGTCGCCTAGGTATTCGCCCACACTGGGCACTCCCGCTACAGCCCTGAGATAATGTCCCGAAGCAGGGTTGTTCCAGTCCACAACTATAACATTGCAGTCTACAGCAGCAAGGAATGCGTCTCGTACGACAATGTTGAATGCAGAGTTGCCACTGCTAGTCCATCCATGGAGGAGGAATTTCGTTGGCTTGGTGTTTGAATGCATTTAAATACTTACATACTTTTAGGTGCATGGATACTAACCTGGTGAAAAGCCAGTATTCGTTGTCAGCACCTGTTCCAGGCCTAGATTCGAGTTCTTCCCACAGGTCCACGAGAACCAACTTGCCTTCATCGTTGGTCAGCCACACATACCGGCTCTCGCCTTCTACGTAGTGGCTATTGTCAATTGGGATCGCACCACCAACGCAAGCTGGAGTAGAAAATTTAATTGTGTTAGAAGCTTATATTTGATGTTATCTTTTTAGAAAAGACAATTACCTATAACGACGGATAAGAGAACCAGATGCCTCATATTTCCTAATGTCTAATAATGAACTACACCGATCCTCTCCGGTAACTTTGGTTTTATAAGAGAGCCCTTTGTTTGGTACTCATTTGATTACCTTTCCTTTAAATGATGATAACGCACGTTTTGACTATCTTAAATTCCACCGTTACCACCACTCTGTCTTCACAGACATATAATTTATTCTAAGGATTTCTTTGTTTATTTCACAAATGACTTCGCAATTTAGCAACACACTTTCTGTATTTGACGCCATTGTTGTTGTCATGGCAAGTAGCGCTACGAGTATTGAAAATGAGAACAAAAACTGTCTAAACGGCGGCTAATAACTCGCTGTTTTACAATAAGGCTAGCCGTAATGAAGAACGTTTGGCGCCGAATACATTCCGGCGGATTTTCATTCAGCCGCATTTAATCCAGCTAATCGTTGGACCGCCGTATTACAAAACAGCGCTGTTTTAGAAAATGGCTAGCTGTAATGTAAAACGGTGGAATATACAATCTGACTGAGACATAATCATCAAGGCCGGCAACGCACCTGTAACGCCCCTGGGTCTGCGGGTGTCTATGGGCGACGGTAATCACTTACCATCAGGTGATCCGTCTGCTCGTTTGCCTCCTATCACATAAAAAAAAAAAAATGTAGGAAATTAAATAGGAAAAGAGTCAAAAAACCTTCATTAGCGTCATTTTTCCAATATGGTAGCGCGAGCGGCAACTATACGAGGTCACAAAGTTGAAATTTGGAAAGAGCACATCAAAATCAATATATATGCCAATTTTCAAAACTCCCGGAAAACTATCCAGGTAATGACTGGACTATATTAAATGTGTTGGTGAGGATATTTTTCACGCAAAAAAACTATTAGACGGATTTTGATGTAACCTTACAATGATTATAGGTAGGTCAAAGGGAGATTTTTTTCAGATATTCCTTTCAGAAGCCTAATTAGGTAGGAAGTGTTTTGACTTAAAAAAAAATAAACAAAACTACAAACATTTTGAACAAAAGTTTTATTTACAACAGAATGAGAATATTTGTTTTGTATAAAACATCTTAAGCGGTGGTTTGCAACGCCTGTAGGTCGTCTTTTGTGATTGATAAACCATAGAGTCCAGTTCTGAAAACAGAAAAGTGGTACCTTTAAACCCCCCTCACCCCGCCGGCTCAAGGGCTAAGGGCGGGGACTTTTGCTATGTTCACCTCCTAACTAGTCTAAATAAAGTCCCGAAGTCAGAAATTGTGTTCCAAGGATTTCCATCTATAATGCTTTATTGACTGGACTAGTTCTGCTGTAATTTTTTTATGTAGCAATTAAGGCAGATATTTTACCACGTCATCTAATGTTATGATGCATGCTGAAAATACAGTTACAATGTTAATTTTACACTTTTTGTGTAATTAAGTAACCCTATCTTATCAAATAAACTACAAGGGAACTAAACTTCGAAAAACAGTTTACTGAATACCTGCTAGTACTGAATATTGATAGTACTGAATACTTGCATGCCCCCTTAGCCCAGTTTAAACAAAAATCTGACACATTGAACGTTTTTTTCACATAAAGGAACCCATTTTAATGTCATTAAAAATTAACAATTAATCGCTCCAGATTAACACGAGATTAAATGATTGATAAGCGTAAGTTAAAGTGTATTGTCATAACAAACCTCTGTGGGTGTTCCTCTATTTAATTCGGGGTTTTCGCAGATTTGATAATACATTATCAAATCCGCAAAAACCCCAATAATTTGGTTTTTCTCTTTGATAACGGCCATTTTTCGCACAAGCATTGTACAAATTTTAGTAGTATCAGGCCTGTTCATCTCTGCGAATTTACATCGAAAACAAAATACGCACGATGGCCCACCTACAGGATACTATTCGACAAGGCCTCACATACGAGCGAACATTGACTCACGCACGCGTATTCTTGTGTATGATGGAAGAAAATAAAGAAAATGGTGTACTAAATACTGTGCAGTATTTAACTGCCTAAATAATAATAAAAACACAGAATGTACTTTTTTAAGTTGCCTCAAGACACTGAGAGGTAAATAAGTAGTTAAGAGCCATTTTACATTTTCGTGCGAATTTCTAAGATTTTGGAAGCATGAATTACTATCTTAAGCAACACCCAGAGATTATTTAATAACTGCGAAAGATAGGTCAATCCTTGGCGTTGACCATTAATGAAACGGATTTACTAAAACTCTTTTGCTGAATTCACAGTGCCCCATCTCCCACAACCATTTTACGGAAAAATTGCCGCAGACTCATTTTCAAAGTCCTGTATCTATTATTTATGCTCGTATAATAAGCTTAAAAATATATAGTAATCATCGGACATATATTCTTGTAGTCCATTAATGAAATAGATTCTTGAATTTCATTACCATTATTGAGTAAAATCTAAAAATAATATGGCAAATTTGAAAATTAACGTCACATTTTGATCGTGGTTTTTGGTTTAAAAACACAGCAATAACTGCAATAAAAGTATCCCAAAATAAAGAATATTCATTGTAGAATTGATTTCTACAATTATTGTTTAAATATTAGTAACCACTTTGTCAAAATATTGATGTGAATATCAGTATAAATTACAATGCGCAAGCCGACATCGATTAGTATGGCGCGAGCGCCCGTCAAGGCAGGACCTGTGTCATTTTTCCCGCCGTGACGTTTACGTGCGTTCGTGTCGTGTAGCGGTGATTTGTACGGCGACCAAATACATTTGATACTATGCCGAGAGGCTGTTTCGAGTCGGCCGGCCGAGCAGAAATTGAAATGATGAATTTTAATTTCTTTGACGGATCTGGGTGTAACTATGTATAATAAGTAGGTACCATGTATTTAATTTAATAAATAAATTATAAAAAAGTATATCCATTATGCTAGCACCCTTAACACAAGCATATTGGTTGCCTACTTTTGGACTAGATGGCGCTGTGAAATTGTCCAAAGATTTGTTTATTTATTTATCCGCTTTGAGTTTTGTTTCGTGAAGAAGAAAAAGAAGCATTTTGTTTCGAGAGGGAAGCTTTGTTGTTAAATCTATACTAATAAAAGAGGAAAGATTTAATTGTTTGTTTGTTTATGTGGAGGCAATAGGCTCCAAAAAAAAATTCTTTCACAATTTAGAAACCTAATTTTTTTCTATGTAGGCTATAAAATATTTTCAAAAACTATAGTCCAAAATCTTTGATAAAATTCTACGTTTAATAAATAAATTAGATAACATATTATTAATACTTTTTTTTTCAGTACGGTTTTAGTACTTGTTTTTCAGAAATTCTACGATTTAACTAAACTTCTAAAGTGTTTATATTTTATGCATAATTTATTAACTTCTAAAATATACATATATCCTATTGATAGATGACGTGCTTCGTATTTTATTAAAATTATTACCCGACTAGGTTAAAAAGGTGTGGAATGTTATTTTGGAGATAACTTGGTTCCATAGAAATATAGAGAGATGCTAAGTAATGCGCTGAGTTCGAAACTCAGTGTCGTATTAGAAATTCACACACACAAAGAAATCAAATTATGTGCTCATTATCCACTGCAGTATCAGTATTCAACGTCCGAATAATCTTTAGTACTATTCAAGCAATATAAACTGTTTACATAATGACGTCGCTACTGTCATCATTGCTTTCACAAGCAATATGTTCCAATTTGTCCCTTGTCACATTTCCCTTTAGTTTCTGTGATCTGTGCTTGTTTCTAAGTTGATATCAATGAAATATTCCTTTAGTGTCCGACCGAAACTAGTTTTACGGCCGAAACCGAAACCGAAAACGAATTTCGGCAACGGTGTCTATTTCGGCCGAAACCGAAACCGAAACCGAAACTTCCTTACAAGGCTCATATTTTGAGGGAAAAATAAAGAAAACGTTATTATAATCAGTCAGCCTTTATTGTTTTCTCTTTAAATTGCATTAAAATTGAACGTATAAAGCGCCTTTTCACTCTAAAAGGTATCAAATTATGTATTAAAAAAGAAAAAGAAGGATTTATAGTCTAGATTTTTTTTAATTACTCGCAATATTCAGGACATCTACATAACCCGTCCCATGGTCGGGTCTTTTACCTTAATAATTTCTCAAAACAAAATTGGTAGTACGTAAGTTAGTATCTACTGTAATTGCCACTTGGATACCTTGGTGATAAATACTAAAATGAACTTTGAAACTCTGAATCCATAATATTATCACCATGATAGTCATTTCATTACTAACTACCTAACTAATATTTGTTTACGTATAGAATTTGCGAACCAAAAAAAAATATTATAGGTTAGATTAAACTTGATTTTTTTTAATCTTTACTACTCGCTCTTATGTTATAACGAGATAAAACTTACCAAATTCAAAATAAATCACTCGGAAACTCGCCACCACAACAAAACAAAAAAACTAACAGCAAACAAACAAGCGAGCGAATCACGAAATTGGCTCTGATCGGATTCATTCACTCATTCAACGCGCCGAACATGACCGACAACAGCGCGGAAACTCCCGAATGCACATTCGGTTTCGGTCGTAGTTTCGGCAAGTTTGCCGCCGAAAACGAAACTAAACCGAAACTCGTATTTTTACCGAAACTCAACCGAAAACGAAACCGAAACCGAACATTCGGTCGGACACTATATTCCTTAGTACTTTTGATTTAAATTATTTTTTTTATTTTGACACGTGTTTGAAAAATCAAGGTGTGATTACAATAAAATAACAAGTGAAAACGTAACATTGCATTGCAACTCGCAATTTCGCAATATTGATGAGGAGATTCCATTGGAAAGTCTGTATTCATTCCTAGGATTACCCTAACACCATCAAATTCAAAAGAATTCAAGAGAGTGCAGTTTCTCATGCTTAGAGACCACGGTTTAAAATAGTGTGGTTGCATAGAGCCTGCAACGGGCAACCGCGTGCGCAGCTGCTCATAGTAATTTTCGATACAAAAGCAAGTGTTGGCGCCCTCACGAGTTTTAGCGGAGTGCCATAAGGTAGCGCGAGTAGACTTAATGGAAATCTATGCTTCTCCGACGACCAGTTGTATGTGGAATACTCCAGAGTATGCGCACACAATAGCCTGGTGATTTTAGCACCTAAAGGAAAAACAAAAAAGAAATCTGCGGCAGGTGTAGTGTTTTAATTTTGTTTTAGAAAAATCTCATAATTTTGTAAGTATTCAAATATTGAAACATAATAATTTGTAGATTTTATATCAAAAAATATAATCATTTAACAAAATTAATTTTCTTAGAAATTTTAATTCTATTAGAACCATTTTCCACTTCATCGCAGAAGAAGTCGCGGGCAAAAAGCTAGTATGAAATATGTAGTATTGCCCGCGGCTTCACCCGCTTGAAATTTAGTTTGTCACAGATCGTCATAAATTATAGCCTATACATTGTTATTCTGGTCGACGCCAGGGATGGATGAGCGTCTCTGTCGCTGGCGACAGGGTCTTAGGGTTCAGGGTTCATGGCGTAGGTCTCAGGCAAAATGAAATCCACTCGTAGAAATTAATAAACTCAGTGTATTCACGAAAATAATTACACACAGCACTAGAGTCGTATCGGAACTGAGTAAACCAAAGTTCTTGCGATAGGAACGTCCGACCCGAGTGATAGTTGAACACAGACTGCTAGTACTGCTGTACTGTACTGTAAAGTTTCATCAAAATCTGTTCAGTAGTTTTTGCGTGAAAGTGTAACAAACATCCAGACATCCACACAAACTTTCGTATTTATAATATTAGTAAGACTAGTAAGAAGTAAGATAGTAAAATGAATTATTTTAGTTATTTGTTTACAAATAATAATAAATTTATTTATTTATTTCTTAGCTCTGTCTGAAAATGGATCTGGAGGAGATGCAATGGCCACCTCCGTAACAAAACAATAGAACCCTATGGAGTTTGGGCTTGTGTGATTTGCCTTGACGAATATTTCGTATCCAGGGTCCGATGATGGAGCTGTAAGGGGGCAGATTTTTTTCACTATGTGACTGTCTTTATTTTGTACTTAATATATATTTTACATATTTATACCTATTCGTGTTTCATTATGAATCGAAATATAAAAGACTTAATAAACTCTATTAAAAAGTTAAATTAATTTATCAAGTTTGAATATAGGTGTACCAGAATCTCATGGCAAATAGGGAAAATAAACTTTGTTGAGAGCAATACTGGGGAAATTGAAATAAAGGATCTTGATACTGTTGAATTTTTTACTTTTATTACTTTAATATTAATGAACATGAAGTACGAATATACATTTTAGGTAGGTATGTGTATGAAGAATGTTGTTAGACATCAGGTTTTTAACATAGGAAAATGTCTTGGAAATTAAATAAATCGTATATTACTTTAAGTAACTAATTTTATTATGCATCATACTTTTAACTTATCACTTCATTCAGAACTAGAAAACGATTCTAAGAACTCCACTTGCATTTCTTGTTCTTCAATAGACAGATGATCAAGATAAAGAGGTACTGTAAATAAATTGCTCTTCCAGCATTTCAATGGAGAAGTCCCTGATGTTAAAAACACGATATTTCTCTGAATGGGATTAAAATATATACCAAAACTAATAAGACGGTGAAGTTTTTTTTTAAATCGATCAAGAAATGTCTGAGAAATAAATTATTTATATTACCTACATATTTTCGCGTCGAACTGAAACATAGGCGGTGCCGTTCTTTTTGTTTATGACCAGGTCTGGGATATTTTAAAAAAAGGTTACAAAATTTTACTAAGAAAGAATCTTGAGTGACCCTAGCTGAAAATTTTAAAACTGCTAGATTTAAAAAATGAACCTGTCAACAGCACTGGCTGGATCAGGGGTGATTTACTGTTTGTACTCCGAATGACTGTCGTAAATACACCGATCAAAATGGCGTGAATAGTTATGCGCAACTTTAGGGCCCTGTAACTTATTTATTTGTAGAGATATTTTCATGATTATTTCACAATTATTATTAGTTTTACTTATATTTATTTCAAGTTTATTTAAAAGAAAAAAATTGGAAACTTCTCCATTATTCAATCTTGCTTTGATGAAATCTTTTTCAATTTTTTTTACATGGTCATAACATCTGCACCAATTTGTGAGATATACCTGAAAACCCCGATAAAGCAGCTATTAAGTAAGAATAATATAAAAAAACACAACCCTCCTTCTGACGCAGTTAGTTAATAAACTAAATGTATCAAAACATTTCAGTCCAACTTACTGTCAACTCGACGACGCGCTTTAGAATCAAAGATTGACTTTGAATTATGCCTTATTTTACAATTCACATTGAAAACAATATGCGTTGCTTGAACTTTTTCGACTTTTTCAGAAAAATAACAAATAGTCAAGAAGAGATTACAAAAATTTTGCAGCGGCTGACAGATTTCATAATTTTCTTTGACAGGTGACAATTAAACCATAGACAATTGCCATATGAAAAACACACTTTTCCAATATTTTTGTTTGCCATGAGATTCTGGTACACCTATACCTCATTCTACCTTAAAATTAATAACTTAAATCAAGTCTTAATACCGTCACGGCTCAAGATTTTTTTGTCCATTTCAGCGTTCTTTTTACTCTTTTGACGTTGCGTTGACAGGAATTGTAGCTTTTGTGGTAAATAAAAGAAATATTGAGGAATATAACTTTCTATTCGGTTTAGAGCGCACACAAATCACAGAGTTCAAAATGGCAGTAACAATAGTGTCAACATAAAAAAACAAAACGGATTTCCGTATTGCCAACATACACAATATAAAATGGTTGCGTTCCATTTATTCTAACACCCTCCCCTGGAACGTAACCCTATTTTAGTTACACAATACAAATGCTTATCAGCAGTAGTACCCTTAGTTAAATTATCAGCAATCATGTCTTCACCTTTAACATAACAAAATTTAACATTTAAATTATTAACATGATCCTTCAGAAAATGATAACGAATGTCTATATGCTTAGACCTAGGTAAGTAACAGTCATTCATAGATAACTTGATCGCACTCTGGTTGTCACTGAAGATGACGAGCGGGCCGTGCGGCGGCTGGCCGAGCTCGCCGTGCAGCTGCTGCAGCCACAACGCTTCCTGCGTCGCAGAGGACATCGACATGTACTCGGCCTCGGCTGTCGACAAGGCAACAGTCTGCTGTTTATGTGACCGCCAAGAGATGGCGCCACCCTGTAACATAAAAATGTAACCTGTGCACGATTTTCGGTCGCACACATCTCCTGCCCAATCTGCATCACAATATCCTGTGATTTTCTCATTACCATCTTTAGTGTAAATCAATTTCAAATCTTTTGTGCCCTGTAGATATCGAAATATTCTCTTCACTGCAGTCCAATGCGTAGCCTTGGGATTGTTGTTGAATCTGCTCAGTGTGTTAACTGCAAATGATATATCTGGCCGGGTAACCTGAGCCAGATAAAGCAATGAACCAATAGCTTGTTGATATGGACAGTTTAACAATGCTTCTTGTTCTTCATTTTCATTAAATTTCATACCAACTTCAATAGGTGTTTTCACAGGTTTGCAGTCCGACATTCTGAATCTTGCTAATGTTTCTTTAATATATTTCTCCTGATCCAATACAACATCACTTCCACACCTAGTGATGTGCATGCCCAAGCACTGGCTAGCTGGGCCTAGATCTTTCATTTCCAAGTGTTCTTTTAATTTTTCCTTAAATAACATCTTTGTAGACTCTTGAGCAGTAAATAAAATTAGATCATCAACCCAGACAGCTATAAATGTGTTCTGTTCTATATTGAAATAAACACATGGATCTGTTTTCGATTGTTGCATTCCCAACTCATGTAGGACTTTGTTAAGTTTGACATTCCAAAGCCTACTGGCCTGTTTTAGCCCATATATCGATTTATGTAGAATGCATACCTGAGATCCCTGTTTATACTGTTCTGGTTGCTCCATATAGATAGTTTTATCTATCTCTCCTTGCAAAAAGGCTGATACAGCATCCATTTGATCTATTTCCAGATTATATTTAGCTGCCAATGCAAACAAGTAGCGGATAGTGGTGTACCTGACAACTGGTGAGTATGTTTCTTCATAGTCTAATCCATTTCTCTGAGCATAGCCTTTTATTACAAGCCTAGCCTTGTAACTGGTGATATTTCCACTCTGGTCGGTTTTCGTTTTGAATACCCACTTATAGGGTAGAGCCTTTTTTCCCGGTGGAAGGTCTGTCAAACTCCAGGTTTCATTTTTCATTAAAGAATTGTATTCTTTATCCATCGCCTTCTTCCATTCTGTGGCTTGAGGTGATGACAGAGCCTCTTCTACAGTCTGTGGATCAGATGAGTCAGTGTACAAACACAAATAACTATTTTTGTCACTCTCTTCATTCCTTTGCTTCTGAGACCGCAATGATCTTACTGTGATGTTGCTGTTAACATCCTGCTGCCGTCTCACTGAACACGGTGGATGGTAAGTTTCATCAGAATCTCCAACATCAGTTTCATACTCACTTGAGTCTTCATGGACATCCGAGTCATTGGGCTCCGGAGTGAGTATTTCGGGATCAGAACTGTCTTTGCTGCTCTCACTTTCCACTGTATCACAATCAACAGGGAGATTTGCATGTGTATTCACAGTTTCTATAAAAGTGACATCTCTACTTTTTACTATTTTCTTTGTTTCAGGGTCAAACAATCGGTAACCCTTCGAGTTTTCACAATAGCCAACTAGTATCATCCTTGATGATTTCTTGTCCCACTTTTGGCGTTTTTCTTTTGGAACATAGACCATAGCAACAGAGCCAAATATCTTCATGTGTGACAAGTTGGGTTTCCGTCCTTTCCAAATTTCAAATGGAGTTTTACCTTCTAGTGCCTTTGTTGGTGACCGGTTGACAACATATGCTGCAGTCGCCACAGCTTCAGCCCACAAGCTCTTTTCCAAACCAGCATAAAATAGCATGCACCTCGCTCGCTCAACCAGGGTTCGGTTCATCCGTTCAGCGAGGCCGTTGTGCTGAGGCGTGTAGGGAGTGGACGTCTGGTGAACAATACCATGATTAGACAAAAACTTCTCAAAATTATGATTACAATATTCTTTGCCATTATCTGTGCGTATAATTTTGATTTTGTGGTCCAATTCATTCTCTACCTTTGACTTGAAATCCTTAAAGGTGTCCAGAACATTCATTTTATCTTTGAGAAAGTACAAATGGACCTTTCGGGTAAAGTCGTCGATGAAAGTGATAAAGTATTTCATACCTCCATATGATATGTTCTCCATCGGGCCGCACAAATCAGAATGTATTAGTTCCAGTGGTCTTGTTGCTCTGGAACCAACATTTTTGAATGGCAGTCTGGCTTGTTTCCCTTCCAGACAGTGGGTACAGGTGACATTACTTACATTCTGAGTCAGAGTCACACCCTCAGCACAACCAGGCAGCTTCTTCACATCTGTAACATTCAGATGGCCCATACGTAAATGCCATAAGTAAACATTATTACAGTTTGTGTCACTAGATGATAAGTGAGCCATTTCTCCGCTAGTGTCCATGATATACAAGTTATTATTTAATGTTGCAGTACATATGATGTCTCCTTTGATGTTTCTAATAAAACATCCTCTGTTATCAAATGTAACATTAAATCCACCTTTCACTATAGTGCTAACTGAGAGAAGATTAGCAGCTAGTCCAGGAACAAATAAAACATTTTTTACCTGAATTTTATGTTCCTTATTTACTTGAATATCTACACAACCAACTCCCTTGACAGCCAATGGTTCCCTGTTGGCAACTGTAATGTGTTTCACTGACGGCTCGGTGACATTGTACATCCAGTCTTCTCTACTTGTCATGTGCATGGATGCACCGGAGTCAATCAACCATTTATCACTGTTGTCACCAATGGTAGCTGAAAAAGCTGCAACAAAACTAGAAGTTTCTCCTTTATTACTTGTAGTTGATGGTTTCTTTGGCTGCTTACAAAACTTTGCAAAATGTCCTTGTTTGTTGCAATTGAAACATCTCGGTCCTTTTGATTTAGGTGGCTGATCTTTGCTCTTCGTTTTCTTGGAGTTTGTATAGAATGCAGTAGATGTTGATGTTTTTATTTCCTGAATAAGTTTGGATTTCACCGTGTCAGCACTGATTACTATACCAGAACTCTCCAGCCCCATGATCATGGGCTTATATTCATCAGGCAGTCCAGCCAACATTAGGGTCCCGAGCCACTCATCGTTCACATCAAATCCTATGTTCCGCAGTTTGTGCGCTGTGGTCATTATCTTACTGACATAGGTTTCAACACTGTTATTCGATTCTAAAGTGGTGTTTATCAAGTCTTTAAGCAAACCAACTCTTCTTGTAAGGCCATTGTCATCAAAAGCTCTCTGTAAGCTATCCCACACCTGTTTTGCCGTTGAGCATTCCTGAACATGGACATAATTCTGGGGATCCAGTAGCAAAATTAGCTTGGCCTTCGCCTTGACATCCTTGGCAGCATCAACAGGTTTGTTATCAGGCGGTTCCACACAGCACCACAAATCCTCGTGCTCTAAATATGTTTTCATGCTGAATTTCCAGGTGGCAAAGTTCTCTCGCCCGATCAGCTTTTCGAGACTGAACATATTTGCACTCATCCTGACGCGTTTTCACTAGTTAAGCAAGCAAGCAAGCGTTTTTCACAAACACGTTGATGTACATAACCTCAATTCGGACTTCAATTGGAATTTCACCGACTGATTGAAGATTTTCTGATTTCTTCCAGATTTACCACAACTACGCTCTGCTACCATGAAGGAATTGTAGCTTTTGTGGTAAATAAAAGAAATATTGAGGAATATAACTTTCTATTCGGTTTAGAGCGCACACAAATCACAGAGTTCAAAATGGCAGTAACAATAGTGTCAACATAAAAAAACTAAACGGATTTCCGTATTGCCAACATACACAATATAAAATGGTTGCGTTCCATTTATTCTAACAGCTTTTACCTAAATTCGCGCGGAATATTTTTGTGAAATGGCTCTTAATATTATTCATGATAATTCATGCTAAATCATGTATTTCCTCCGCCATTTTCCGCAGTTTGGCACCTCACGTCACATCATTTTACCGAAGTCAGCCCTACCTATAGCTTCGGCGCAGTGCCGATCACTGACGTTTGTCAACAAAATGGTGCTTGACTCTTGAGACAGGCTAAATTACACCATATTGTTAATGACATTGAGCATACATTTTTTTAAATACCTTCGCGAAGTAAAACTTCTGTACGTAGCACCTACTTATTATTATTCTGTGGTAGTATTGGTGGTAGTATTGTCCGAAAGGAAGCACGTGCTATACTCGTAGGTGTCATTAATAAAATTATCATTTTGTGGCAGGACTAATTCGAGTGGTTCCCGTTTTGACTTCGGCCTGTGATCACTGCGCTTCTCTGAAGCCATAATAATTATCCATTTGGCAAAGGAATTAATTACGTTTCGCGCATCATCTAATAATATTGAGAAACTTTCAAAGTTCGAGAAATAAGACCTGATGATCAATCTAGTAATCGAAAGACAAGAGACCAATATCAAGGATAAGGAGTTGAGGAGGTAGTAACAGACATGAAAGCTATAGAAAGCTTATCGACAGCCCACAACAAGATAAGAAAAATCGACGTCACACACAAAGAAACGGCGCAAAATGAAGAAGAATATCTATTACAACGGGACTCTAGAAGGTTCTTGAAGATTGGTGACGCATGTTGGCTACAGCTACCTATTTTACCGACTAAAGCCTCAGCAAGCTCCGTTGGAATCTTGAAGTTGATAGGATGACAATGGGCCGCTATGGTTGTGAGCTTTTCAGCATTCATCTGTCAGAGCTTTCCCGCGTATGTGAAGAAGCACTATCGATATTATGTTATTCTTCATTTTCATTAACTAAGAGGTAAGTATACCTATGTGCTATGATTTTTAGTTTCGATAAACAGGGCTGACGCAAAAACAAATGTGGTGAAATATTTTTTTTATTTATTATTTCAAACTTATTGCGAACAAATTAATAAGAGAAAACTTTATTAAAAATGTAAGTACAAATAGGTACATATACTTTCAACTTTTTATGATCTTAATGATTTGTTAAGAATGTTAATATATACCTAATTTATATTTCACAAATTATGAATAGTCCCATTAACCCCTCGCACTAAACTATCATTCATGTATCAAAGTCATGCATTGACCTTTTACCACAGTTTTACTGCATAAGGTCACAAGCGGTCAAAAGCGAAATAAATATCTATCTAAGAGGACGCACATAAGAGGCGATCTCCCCTCTGTCTATCATTACAGTTGATCTATCGCCTTATCGCATGAATCCAAAGCGTATTATGACGTGTCAGGAAATCTTATCTCATTACAATCACTCACCTACACACACAGCTCCTAGTATGACGACTACCGCCCTTATCATCACTTGTGTTTGTTTATGAGTTAGTTTTTTGAAGAACGGCTTCCAGAAGTCTTCTAACACAACCGCCGCCATAGAGTTTAAGCCCGTTGATAAAGAGCTACAATCAATACATTTGTGAATAAACACAAAGTTGAAAAACTAAGAATATTTTAGGTAATGTAAGGAAGTCTAGGACTTTAGTAAGCCTGCCTAAGTAAAGTTTAAATTAGCTTCTGTTATACCACGGGAATCAATGTATTGTGTGGCGTTATTATATCATTCAAAAGTCGTGGTGACATGGCATAGCGCAGCGTAGTGAATGTTGCCTAAGCTCTACAAGAACACTTCGTCGTATCTAAGTCAGTTTAAAAGTTACTTAAGCCTAGGCGCAGACCATCGATTTTTCGTCGGCCGATAGTTTATTCAGGCTTTGGTCGCGGATTTGGTCGATTCTTCATACCTACAATTTAAAATCGGGCACAACTATCGGCTACTAACTAAAAATCGATGGTCTGCGCCTAGTCTAAAACCGGCCAAGTGCGTGTCGGACTCACGCACAAAGGGTTCCGTACCATTGATTTATGAATTGTTTTTTTAATTTAAGTTATTTGTGTGAAAGATTACGCGGTAATAAGCGGTTTACGATTTACGAGGTATTAAAAAAAAACTACTTACTAGATCTCGTTCAAAACAATTTTCGTTGGTAGTTTTTATAGTAATCATCATGTTTTTTTTAGATTTTTCATTTTCTTATTTTAGAAGTTAGAGGGGGGGGGGGGGGACCAACTTTTTTCCACTTTGGAAGCGTCTGTCACGCAAACTATTCGGTTTAGAAAAAAAATATTTTAAAAACCTCGATATCATTTTTGAAGACCTATCCATAGATACCACCCACGTATGTGTTTGATGAAAAAAAAAAATTTTGAGTTTCAGTTCTAAGTATGGGGAGCCCCCAATATTTATTATTATTTTTTTATTTTTGCATCAAAATCTTAATGCGGTTCACAGAATACATCTACCTACCAAGTTTCAACAGTATATCTCTTATAGTTTCGGAAAAATATGGCTGTGACATACGGACGGACAGACGGACAGACAGACATGACGAATCTATAAGGGTTCCGTTTTTTGCCATTTGGCTACGGAACCCTAAAAAGCAATAATTATCTGTTTAAAAGAAGATAATTATGTGTTTCATATTTACGCAACGTCCAAGTTTGGAAAACATAAACCAGTACCTTAACGCTGCACTAAAGACACCAGCCACAAAGAGTCCGGACAATCCCTTCCACTCCGCGAAGACGTCCATCACAAGCAATGGTAACAGCTGGTCTTTGGCCAGAGCCAGGCGAGAGTTCAGCGGGTCACAGTTGAAGTACCAAGCGACCGCTAGAAGACCGCTGTACGCGCAAATGAAGATTATACAGATGATCCCGCCGAGGAAGCCCCAGACGACTCTAAAAATTTGTTAAAAATGTGTTTTATTTCACTACATTTAAGATAAATACAGTAAGTATACAGCAGACTACATAGGTCATAAATAAACTGAATAAGGTATTATTCATAATCCCTAAAAGTACTTAAGTGGTGTTACAATTTGAAAATATTAATTGTTCATGTTGAAAAGTTAAATTGGTTTTCGCAATTTTTGCTCTCATGCGCAGCTCAACTTATGCGCAGCCAGTTGTAGAATGGGCCAATATACAAATATTACAACTACTGAATTTGTATTCACCATGAAAAGTAGGTATTTCCCACCTTTTGGATATTTTCAAGTCTGGAAGCGATAGGAACCTCTGCATCATCGATTGGTTTACGGCGATGTTCCCAATCCAATAGAAGGTGGAGCCGATGGACACTGACAGGATAGTATGCCTCACTGTCAAGTCTGGTGAAAGCCTACAAATTTTGTTATTTATTAATTCACTGCTGTATATACAGTGTATGTACACAATGTACTATCGGCCACAGTTCCAGCTACTCATTTCCTGTCACGTCGTCTAGTTCTATCGTAAAGAAACACCATTTGATGAGAGCGAGAGAAAGAACGGAAATGAGTAGCTGGAACTGTGGCCGATAGTACAGTCGACAGCATACCAGAATATAATTTCGTTACAAAATAACACATATTACTTCATACGTAAGATACCGCAGTGATGATTGGCTTGATCTGCTGTCTGTACCTACTCAAATTGTCCCACATCCAATTAAGTTAAACATTTCTGATTCAGCTACTTACGTAGGAAATTCCAATCGACCAGTATCCCAGTTTCGTTCTAACACAGTTTGGAGACCTCCAACATTTATTGTTCCTTTTATAATAACTAGGATCATTGCTAGAACCATAACAATGGTTTGTATGACGTCTGTCCATACTACGGCTTTTAGACCTCCCTGAAAAAAGCACAGTTTTTGTTCAATTTTATAATATGAGCTTCCACTTATTCGTAGCTGTATTAGTTTTTTATTTACCAGGCAGGTGTAAAATATACAGACGCAGCACACTATCGGCGTAACAATATGGATATTTATACCAGTAACTGTAAAAATAAGTATTAAATTACAGTCTTTCATTATGCTTCCGTATTCTTAGTAACTATAAAAATACAAATTAAAATCTACCTTGGTTAAAAGCCAACGCGGGAACGTAAACTACTATAGGAAGCCAAGCCATCTGAAATGAAAAACACATGAAATGTAAATAAAATTGAAAATAAAACCATGATAATAAAACAGTCCATTAATAGAATATGACTTACCAGGTAAACACTGAAAATCGCTGAACCAAATATTCTTAACCGCTTATCGAAGCGAAGTTCCAGATACTGAAAAAATCTTAGTTGTTTAAATGCAATGGACATGGAAAACTGGCAAACAAAAACAGGACAAAAGTTTATCCTAAAATCTTGTTTTGGCTTTCACTACATTTCTTAACATATTCAAATAATGCAGGTTCTGATTAACAGAACCGATTTACCAATAATTTTCTTTCTCTCAAAGCAATTTAACATGGCTGTGAAAAGGTAGGTAAGGAATACAGGAGCTCTACAACCCATTTTTTAAGAAATAGCCTATGCATATAGGCTATAAAATATTTTCAAAAACTATAGTCCAAAATCTTTGATAAAATTCTACGTTTAATAAATAAATTAGATAACATATTATTAATACTTTTTTTTTCAGTACGGTTTTAGTACTTGTTTTTCAGAAATTCTACGATTTAACTAAACTTCTAAAGTGTTTATATTTTATGCATAATTTATTAACTTCTAAAATATACATATATCCTATTGATAGATGACGTGCTTCGTATTTTATTAAAATTATTACCCGACTAGGTTAAAAAGGTGTGGAATGTTATTTTGGAGATAACTTGGTTCCATAGAAATATAGAGAGATGCTAAGTAATGCGCTGAGTTCGAAACTCAGTGTCGTATTAGAAATTCACACACACAAAGAAATCAAATTATGTGCTCATTATCCACTGCAGTATCAGTATTCAACGTCCGAATAATCTTTAGTACTATTCAAGCAATATAAACTGTTTACATAATGACGTCGCTACTGTCATCATTGCTTTCACAAGCAATATGTTCCAATTTGTCCCTTGTCACATTTCCCTTTAGTTTCTGTGATCTGTGCTTGTTTCTAAGTTGATATCAATGAAATATTCCTTAGTACTTTTGATTTAAATTATTTTTTTTATTTTGACACGTGTTTGAAAAATCAAGGTGTGATTACAATAAAATAACAAGTGAAAACGTAACATTGCATTGCAACTCGCAATTTCGCAATATTGATGAGGAGATTCCATTGGAAAGTCTGTATTCATTCCTAGGATTACCCTAACACCATCAAATTCAAAAGAATTCAAGAGAGTGCAGTTTCTCATGCTTAGAGACCACGGTTTAAAATAGTGTGGTTGCATAGAGCCTGCAACGGGCAACCGCGTGCGCAGCTGCTCATAGTAATTTTCGATACAAAAGCAAGTGTTGGCGCCCTCACGAGTTTTAGCGGAGTGCCATAAGGTAGCGCGAGTAGACTTAATGGAAATCTATGCTTCTCCGACGACCAGTTGTATGTGGAATACTCCAGAGTATGCGCACACAATAGCCTGGTGATTTTAGCACCTAAAGGAAAAACAAAAAAGAAATCTGCGGCAGGTGTAGTGTTTTAATTTTGTTTTAGAAAAATCTCATAATTTTGTAAGTATTCAAATATTGAAACATAATAATTTGTAGATTTTATATCAAAAAATATAATCATTTAACAAAATTAATTTTCTTAGAAATTTTAATTCTATTAGAACCATTTTCCACTTCATCGCAGAAGAAGTCGCGGGCAAAAAGCTAGTATGAAATATGTAGTATTGCCCGCGGCTTCACCCGCTTGAAATTTAGTTTGTCACAGATCGTCATAAATTATAGCCTATACATTGTTATTCTGGTCGACGCCAGGGATGGATGAGCGTCTCTGTCGCTGGCGACAGGGTCTTAGGGTTCAGGGTTCATGGCGTAGGTCTCAGGCAAAATGAAATCCACTCGTAGAAATTAATAAACTCAGTGTATTCACGAAAATAATTACACACAGCACTAGAGTCGTATCGGAACTGAGTAAACCAAAGTTCTTGCGATAGGAACGTCCGACCCGAGTGATAGTTGAACACAGACTGCTAGTACTGCTGTACTGTACTGTAAAGTTTCATCAAAATCTGTTCAGTAGTTTTTGCGTGAAAGTGTAACAAACATCCAGACATCCACACAAACTTTCGTATTTATAATATTAGTAAGACTAGTAAGAAGTAAGATAGTAAAATGAATTATTTTAGTTATTTGTTTACAAATAATAATAAATTTATTTATTTATTTCTTAGCTCTGTCTGAAAATGGATCTGGAGGAGATGCAATGGCCACCTCCGTAACAAAACAATAGAACCCTATGGAGTTTGGGCTTGTGTGATTTGCCTTGACGAATATTTCGTATCCAGGGTCCGATGATGGAGCTGTAAGGGGGCAGATTTTTTTCACTATGTGACTGTCTTTATTTTGTACTTAATATATATTTTACATATTTATACCTATTCGTGTTTCATTATGAATCGAAATATAAAAGACTTAATAAACTCTATTAAAAAGTTAAATTAATTTATCAAGTTTGAATACCTCATTCTACCTTAAAATTAATAACTTAAATCAAGTCTTAATACCGTCACGGCTCAAGATTTTTTTGTCCATTTCAGCGTTCTTTTTACTCTTTTGACGTTGCGTTGACAGCTTTTACCTAAATTCGCGCGGAATATTTTTGTGAAATGGCTCTTAATATTATTCATGATAATTCATGCTAAATCATGTATTTCCTCCGCCATTTTCCGCAGTTTGGCACCTCACGTCACATCATTTTACCGAAGTCAGCCCTACCTATAGCTTCGGCGCAGTGCCGATCACTGACGTTTGTCAACAAAATGGTGCTTGACTCTTGAGACAGGCTAAATTACACCATATTGTTAATGACATTGAGCATACATTTTTTTAAATACCTTCGCGAAGTAAAACTTCTGTACGTAGCACCTACTTATTATTATTCTGTGGTAGTATTGGTGGTAGTATTGTCCGAAAGGAAGCACGTGCTATACTCGTAGGTGTCATTAATAAAATTATCATTTTGTGGCAGGACTAATTCGAGTGGTTCCCGTTTTGACTTCGGCCTGTGATCACTGCGCTTCTCTGAAGCCATAATAATTATCCATTTGGCAAAGGAATTAATTACGTTTCGCGCATCATCTAATAATATTGAGAAACTTTCAAAGTTCGAGAAATAAGACCTGATGATCAATCTAGTAATCGAAAGACAAGAGACCAATATCAAGGATAAGGAGTTGAGGAGGTAGTAACAGACATGAAAGCTATAGAAAGCTTATCGACAGCCCACAACAAGATAAGAAAAATCGACGTCACACACAAAGAAACGGCGCAAAATGAAGAAGAATATCTATTACAACGGGACTCTAGAAGGTTCTTGAAGATTGGTGACGCATGTTGGCTACAGCTACCTATTTTACCGACTAAAGCCTCAGCAAGCTCCGTTGGAATCTTGAAGTTGATAGGATGACAATGGGCCGCTATGGTTGTGAGCTTTTCAGCATTCATCTGTCAGAGCTTTCCCGCGTATGTGAAGAAGCACTATCGATATTATGTTATTCTTCATTTTCATTAACTAAGAGGTAAGTATACCTATGTGCTATGATTTTTAGTTTCGATAAACAGGGCTGACGCAAAAACAAATGTGGTGAAATATTTTTTTTATTTATTATTTCAAACTTATTGCGAACAAATTAATAAGAGAAAACTTTATTAAAAATGTAAGTACAAATAGGTACATATACTTTCAACTTTTTATGATCTTAATGATTTGTTAAGAATGTTAATATATACCTAATTTATATTTCACAAATTATGAATAGTCCCATTAACCCCTCGCACTAAACTAAAATGCTTGTGTGGGCGTACCACATTAGTCGAGTGGCGGCGGGGTTCGAACCAGCGCATTTGTTTTGTACCACGCAACCAGGGAGTTTGTACCAGTTGCACCCTATACATACCTACATACTAATGTGACGTACTTCTACGTTAATATTTTACATAACAATCTTAATCGTTATAACTTCATTACGTTCCATTCATAAGCTGTTTAAAATGATTTGTTATCAAACTAGGCATTGATATTACATTTTATCACCAAATTCATATAACAAAGTCCCCCGCCGAGTCTGTCTATCCTAATAGAGAGAGTGGTTCATGCGGAAGGTTTGTTAAATTAATTTATTATAAGTAGGTCAATTATTTCTTAAGGAGAAAACCAGCATCTTTTTATGACGGTATTTGAGCGATGGAGTCTTTCTGTGACAGAACATTCGCGCAAGCGAAGCCACTTGAAAAATCTAGTATTAGGTAAATACCTCCTGGCCTATCAGTCTAATGCCTGATTTTTATCATGTGCCTAACACCTAATCTAGTAATCACATAAAAGCAATGTCATTTTGTGACGAGCATGAGGTGGAAATGATGCTTACGCCGGGAGCAGCAAACACTGCGTTACCGTGTTTCGGATGTGAGATCTCGGCGATAAGCTTAAGTCCGGCTATTTGTGGGCGGCTCTGTGTTTCGTCTCGATGGGTCTCTTGCACGCAAAGAATGTCACAATTGGTTTTGCGGCAAAGGTTAGACAGAATCTCTGATTTGTCCTGCGAGAACCCTTCAATATTAATCGAGACTACACACAGGCACGGTTTTGTGAGCGGACTGGTTGAACTTCGGTTTGTCATCGTGGTGCAGTAATTCGTTTCACGGCTTCTGCCGCTACTCACGGGGAGGGCCCGAGCAAAGGAGTCGCTCTACGGGAAGGCTTACTGCATCCCCCCCATATTGGTTTTGTTCCCCAGTCGATGAGGCACCTGATGTCATGCCCTGAGTGCCCAAGCAACTGCACTCAGGAGGATTTGATGAGTGCTACTGACAACGCCACTCTTGTGGCGGAGTTTTGGGCTGACACTGTATAGGTTTGTTGTCGACACGAAAAGAAGAAGATAAAAGCAATTATTTGCAATCAGATTTATTTTATTATATGTACTGATACTAAAGTTCTCCAAAGTAAGATAAAAGTAATCCCAACTAATATTATAAATGCGAAAGTAACTCTGTCTGTCTGTCTGTCTGTTACGCTTTCCCGCTTAAACCTCGCAACCGATTTTGATGAAATTTGCATAGAGATAGTTTGAGTCCCGGGAAAGAACATAGGATAGTTTTTATACCGGTTTTTGAAACAGGGACGCGCGCGATAAAGTTTTTCTGTGACAGACAAAATTCCACGCGGGCGAAGCCGCGGGCGGAAAGCTAGTACTGATATAATACTTGATTTTGAACTAATATTGATAACTGTGGTTAAAGACAATGGAAAGTTTTAATATCAGGAATCATATAATTTCATCTGAATCATACGTAATTATTTATAAACTTACTCGTAGTACATATTTATTAGTATTTATTGTACATCCAGCTTCGTAACATGTACAGTCGACGGCATATAATATTTCAAATTCAAAAAATTATGAATTTGAATTTTGCATATATTTCACCGATTGAAAATAAGTAGCACCTATTTCTTATTATGTTTAATGGCAATCAAACCTCTTATGGTTAATTTGTGCCAA
The DNA here is from genome assembly GCF_963855985.1 of Ostrinia nubilalis. NCBI lineage: Eukaryota > Metazoa > Arthropoda > Insecta > Lepidoptera > Crambidae > Ostrinia > Ostrinia nubilalis. The sequence continues at coordinate 6,332,567 of NC_087088.1, read as the reverse complement.
TGTCAAGTGGTAATTGATATTTAACTCGAACAATAGAACATAGGTGTTTTAGTTGTATTGTTTTTTCATTTCATTCATTGATTCCTTAGAGACAATGTATTCCCGTAAGATGTTGTCGAGACGTCATCGGGTCCAAAGCGAGTTGTTCACAATATGACATCTCGCTTGAAACGCACTCAAATTGAAAGTGTTTCAATGTTTTTACAAAATCACTTCATTTGACTTTGCATACTAAAGACCAGTTAATTGTAAAATTAAAAGCATCAAAACAGATCGACTATGCTTTTCAATCAACTACCCTCCGGAATCCATAGGCCTATTACAATTTTATGATGACGTTCGGTCATCTTACAGAAGTCCGACTACTTTTCGAAAATTGAACCATTTGCAACTATCATTGCTATGCCTTGACAAATAAGTGTTCAGTCGGGTTCCCTACTTGTTTTCGAAAGTTGATGGTTCGATTTTTATTATATCGAACACGTTGTGTCGGTAATTCAGTTGTGCGATATTATATTGCATCAATGCTTTATTGGTGCGATGTAACGTTTGTGCGAAAAATCCTGTAGCGAAAAACCCTATAGCGATTGCTCATTACTTCTATAAATTTATTCCTTCGATAGTACCTAATGTCGGTTCGAAATGTCTATTAAATGGACTATTTACCACAAACTAAATACCATAATTTGTAATATAAACACAAATAAAATATCATACCTACATAGGTACATTCATGTTTTTATTATTTATTAATTTTAGGAATTACGACGACAGGCAATAAATTAAGGGGAATAAGTCAAGCCGCAAATATATTTTTTTACCACGGCCACCACGGCATCTAACCTCTGATTTTTTCGTCATTATTATTTACGCCTACCCACAAAACTGTGATTTTACAAATATAAAAGTAATGGTAACTATCAGAAACTAGGTACTCAATAATAAACAAATAAGTAATTATATTAAACATACTCAATCGCTGTAAATAAATAAATATTTTTTAACAAAAAATAAAACATTTTTTATTTACTATCATAATTTTTGTATCCAAAACACTGCTGCAAAAAGTAAAGAAAGTGTTTTTAGACGAGGAATATTATTCTACAGTAAAATATTACGTGAAAGATAATTAATAATTTATTTGGCTTTTTATATACAAATTAAATTTTAATTTTAATTCCCAGTAGCGGATTTTGACAAAATATTAGGTATGTAAATGTCAACAACAATAAATAACAACGCCGCTCGCTCGCTCACTATACCTACCGGCTGACGCAACTGTCACCCGTAAAGGTTCGGACAAACCAACGCGTGCAGCGATGGCGATGGCGATGGCGACCACTGCGCGTGCAAAAGTTGTTTCACACTGCCGCGACCGCGATGGCGATCACTGCGCGTGCAGGTTGTCACTGTCACCACAACTGTCACGTATATTGTCAATCACGCCTATTCGGCAAAATGGAAACTGAATTATATGATTTGTTTGGAGCTTTTGATGCAATTGAGACAGTGGAAACACTTTTTCACTCAAGTTTATTCAGGCGGCCATATATTATAGAATGAGACAGGATTACATGCGGTATAGGTAGTAGGTATTGGTTACTCATAACCAAGCTATATTTCTGGCTTCGTTTCGTTTCGTTTCCCTAGAGCCCTGACAATACCTTTTAATTAGATTTAAAGAAATGTTTGATAGGAAGGAGGACTGCACTAAGGCTTTCTTGGCCTCAGTGGGGGAAATGAAACACAACGCGGACGGTTGATATCTGGTTTATTACTGTTATTGCTATTGCTATATACAAGATTTACATAATGTACACAATTCAATGTGTCCAGTCCAACGTGCCGTCGGTATAGAGTGCCTACGGTGCACGTCCGTTCAGGGTTCATGGGCCAGTCGGCTAGCATGTTGTAGGTCGCGGTCGATGCTGACGTGCTCGTACAGTATCCTTGTGGGCAAGTAAGATTATAACCAATTCATCTTTTTCCTTGAGGGAAAAAATTTGCCCCCATTACCTTTTACCATTGTCGTTCTTATCGTTAAATCGCACAAAACTACACAGAACTCAATACAACATCTATCAAAATTTATTTTCATTTTCATTTTTGGTGCAACAGTCATCTTGACATTTACTTTTTTTAAGGCAAAGGAAATTACATTATGCACCCAAACCACAGAGTACATAATAGTCCAAATATCTTTTTTGTCTTTAATAATAACCCAAAAATACAAAAAGACATCAGTTTTGATCAATTAGGTGTTTCTAGTGGCACTAAATTAATAACTGAGACGTTTGATGACTTTAATTAGGTTTTTATTTATGGCATACTTAGAATTGCTCTAGGGCCTTTGAGAAAGCTGCAGACATGTATATTCTCAATTATTTTGTTCTGCAGATAATATCCCAATTTTATTTATGAAGTTGAAGAAGCAGGTTCTCGAGAAAACTAGAATAATTTCTTAATTACATAAAAATAAATTCTGATATTGATACTTTATTCTGAAACCTTTTTTATTATTCAAGTAGGTCAGACTAGTGGTATGTTATGAATAATTCATTTTTAATTGTGTAAAAACTTTTTAACAGATCCTACTTACTATTTATTACATCGATTTTAAAAAACAGAAACGTCACAGTGACAAATGTCGCGATGATCGCTGATCGCTGCGTGCAGACGCTGCATAGATCGCCGCGACCAATGACAGGACGCGTTGATGTGAACTCATCGCTACAAATTCATACACGCTGTCTGGTCGCCATCGCCATCGTCATCGTGCACGCCGGCTGCACGCGTTGGTCTGGTCTAACCTTAACTTTGCGTTGTTATTTCTTCCTCGCACTCCTTCTATATAAATAAATTAGCGGTGCACTCGGCCGCTAAAGTAGGGGAAAGTAGTACGAGATGATCCCCTTAAGCGGGAATCGCTATAAAATACACATTTTTCAAGGTAAACCAAAAATAAAGACGATTACTACTAGTATATTTATCTATCCAACTTTCCTTATACTCAAAACCAGAAATTAATTGAGATTTCATTAAAATATTTCATTTTTTGCAAAACCTTACAAAGTGATCATCTTGTACACCCCTGTGGGTAAGATGATCCCCCAGGTAGGGGTAAGATGATCCCTATGATTCTGTTTTATGATCTATTCTTTTCTGGTTATATTCCTTTCGGAGTACCTAATTATGCGAACAAATCGTTAAAAAGTTAGAAAAGAAAAACATTTACGAATTAAATAACGAAAATAACTGATTCTTTCATAGTACCTGCTAAAAAGCGTTTAAATAATTAAAACGCTTTTTGGCTGGAGCTGTGTTGAATATATCACAAATAAATTCACCTGCTTCATCACCCTCTACCCCAGCACATGCTTTATGGCCCCATTTTCCACATGCATAACATTTTATCCATCCTTCACCCTTGGTATCGCTTGAAAACTTTTCTGTTCAGTACAGCCACTCAGTATCATCTCCTTCAGACTCAGGAGAGTTATATGAAGTTCTCTTTCTTTTATTTCACTTCCCTTTACCTACTCCATTGACTTTTTTGTTTTAATTCCCAGGGATCATCTCGTACATATAGGAAGGGATCATCTTGACCCAAGTCCCACTTTTTGTTAAATATTTGGTAAAATAATCTACAAGTACGCGGCTACGTTTTTATGGCCAAAATATTAAAATTAAACATAATAGAAAGCCTAATGACAACAGTAATTACATTTAACGTTGTTTGAATAAAAGTAACATAAGCTCAAAGTCATGCCCATTTTAGATCAGAAGTACACAATTTTTCTTTTTTCTCGTCAAATTCGATGTATCGCTCACGCCACCATTACGATTTGACTGAGGCGAGGATGTGTCCAGAGCTATGTTTTACCAGTGAAAGAAACTAAATGACGTTAGTGGTTTCAGCACAATCGCGAAAGATCATCTTACCCCAGGGGATCAACTCGTACTACTTTCCCCTAATAAAAACTCTAGTATCGAAATAACTTAGTTCTCAAATATCAATGAAATTGTTCTCATCTTCACAATTGATTACTGTGTGGACTTCAAATAAAAGTTAAGTTTATTTTTTAAGATTCGTTTATTTTACAGCTAATCGATTGTCAGTTTAAAAAGGATAGTTAGAGGCAGTGTTCACTCTAAAGATACCGCTTCTGCAACAAAAAAAAACTTTATTTAGTAAAAGTGGTCAACGCAATATCAGTCAATAATTCAAGATTGATAAATACATATAAAGGCTATGAAATTGATGTTTTTAACAGAGAATTTAACGAAAGTTCATTTTTACCTTCAAAATGCGATAAGAAACCACAAATATAAATTTTATTAATTTTTGTGAGTTTGATTAAACAAGTTCAACAATGAACAAGCTTCGTGATGTTGAAAATATTAGATTTCACTGAATGGGATTAAAATATAGACCAAAACTAAAAAACTGGTGAAGTTATGTTTGAAATTCATCAAGAAATTGCTGAGAAATTAATTATTTAAATTACCTCTAACGTCAGGCCACTTGTTCAAGTTTCTATCACAATGCTTACCACCCCACGCAGTTTTCTTTTTCTTTTTAAATATGGTCAGGTCTTGGATATGTCAAAAAGGTTACAGAATTTTACTGAGAAAGAATTTTGAGTGACCCTGACTGAAAAAATAAAAACTACTAGATTTAAAAAAATAATGGATCTGTCAACAGCACTGGACCAGCCCCCTTAGACAAAACGCACTTTTTGATCGAATCGAAAATCGAATCCGTCAAAACTCCATACAAAAAAGGGGCTTTTCGACCAGTTTTCGACTGGTTTGCGATTATAATTTGCACTTTGTCTAGACCCACAGGGGTGATTTACTGTTTTACTCCGAATGACTGTCGTGTCTACACCGATCAAAATGGCGCGAATATTTGATAAGCACAAAAGGGCCCTGTAACTTTTGTACTTGTAGAGATATTTTCATGATTCTTTCACATTTATTATTATGAGTTTTATTTATATTTTCAAGATTTATTAAAAGAAAAAATCGTAAACTTGTCCATTATGTTATGTATATCCTACAAGAGAGAACTTGAAAATAAAGACGAGTACATACCCAGATTTTGTTAAGATGGAGTTGCCCATATTGAGGACGGCACCAGCGCACTGGTTGTTGGAAGCCTGGTTCAAGTTGGAACATTGACGTCCAGCGAAGCGGTTGTGGCGGACGCTAGCTGCAAAGAATTGGTAGGCGCGGCTGTGAGAGCAAGTGCTGATAAAGCAGCCAGGCTGAGGGTTTCTGCCACCGTTGGGGTAGTAGTCAACATCGGCAACACGGTCGAAGATACCCAGCAAACCGCCGTCGGTATGGATAGCCTCAACGAAAACACCGGCTGAAGGCCTTAGGGCGTTTGAGTTGCCACTCCATAGAGGGCCAGCTGGGTCCAAACCTAGAAAACAAAAAAAGCAATTAAGATCAATAAGAAAATAACAAGATTATTCATTTCGTTTTGAAAAAGTCTTTTACAAACTTGGTTATACAACTCTTCATTGATTCGACTTAAATACAGTTCAGCTAAATGCCTTGTTTAATTTTGACTTATTTTCCAAAAAAAAAACGAAACATACCAGTTACACGTCTTGGGCGACCACCAGCTTGACGACCAGCGCTACCAACGATATGAGCGCCCAAGCTGAAACCGACCAGATGCAAGTTGTTCCAGTTGCCACCAGCATTGTTGAACAGCCAGATCAAGAAGTTGCCCAAGAACTGCCCGACGCTGGGCACACCGACGACAGCGGTAACGTAGTTGGAGTTGGCCAAACTGCGCCAGTCCACAACGATGACGTTGCAGTCCTGAACATCAAGGAAGGCGTTTCTGATGGTGGGGTTGATGGCAGAGTTGCCATTGCTGTTCCAGCCATGGACGATGACTTTGGTGGGGCGGCTGGCAACGTAGTTGGAGTTCCAAACTGAGTTGATGTTGCCATTCACAAGAACCTGGGGGTTGTTGCGGTTTTGCCTGAAAACAAAACATAATTATGAAGAATGTAGTATACTCAGAAATAGAGATCGTAACAATAGGGCGTAACAATCGTAGCAAATTTTAACATTTTGAAAATTCTCGAACCCTGAACCTGAACTTCTTCAGACCTTCGTCAAGAAAATTTTACAACACATACCTGGTGAAAAGCCAGTACTGGTTGTTGGCTCCATTCCTGCTGTTAAGAACAGATTGGTCAACTGGCTCTTCCAAATCGACTAGATGAGGCATACCGTCCCCATCAGCCATCCATATGTAGCGGCTTACACCCTCCACATAGTCGCTGTTGTCCCCAGGGATTTGGGGAAGCGCGCCAGCGGCGCTAACTAAAATAAAATAGAAATATTAGCACGTATGACGTGCATTATTCAGAATGTACCTGATGAATGAAAAGACAAAATTTGTACACAAGGTAGGTATACTGACAAGCGATCAATGAGGCGAGCACCGCGAAGAACATCCTGATGGGTTCAGGTATGGTGGTTCAATTGTTATTGTGCATTTATATTCATAAATGTTATCAATACTTTATCAGATAACCGATTACAAATATACATACAGGGTGGAACTGCATTCAAAGATTTTCGATTTTTTTTTCGAAAATTTACCACCATACCATACAATTTTTACAATTTGATTTATCAAGTTTGTTTGTGAGATTTCATCCTTATACTTAACCCTAACGATCGATGCTATAAAAATACAGAGTGTAGTTTTTCACATATTTTAGTGGGTTCATTTCCCGGGTGTAGCAAGCAAATTTTTGGAAATCTTTGAATGCAGTTCTATTTCTTTAAAAAAATAAAGGAATGTTTTCTTTGAGTAAAATTTTCTATCTACAGTATTAAGAGTACTTGCCCTTCAGGTGGCATTACAAAATTCCACCCTGTATAGAGTGTCTTTAGTTAAACTGATACTACGCATAAATGTGGCATAAATCTACCCATTATAGATTTCCTTAGCTTCTCATTTATATTATTTTACCGTCCAATTCTGTGGATTAGACAATATCATGAAGTGCTTATCTGTAATCCTAGACAATGCAATCACTATTTAATCTTATTTTAATTATTTTACATTTATTTATTTGTAATTTGTCATCTTCTATTCGGTTCAACACCGTTACCTGACGCTATACTTTACGCGATCTAAAGGAGTTGTCCCAATTTCGGCCCAGAGGTTGTACGCCATATCAAAAATCAAGAAAAATCTACTGATTAAGGGAAAAATATAAATAACTATATCTAGCATATAATTTAGCCGCTCAAAATCAAAAACTATTCATGAATTATCATTCTCAAATACATACACAAGATGGCGTATGGCGTCAGATAAAAAAAAAGATGAACCATAGACTAACTAAACGTCAGTCGCTGTCAGATTTCATCTGTCACTCTCCACCAAGATACGACTTAATGTCAAAAGTGACAGATGTCATCAAAATGACATTCGTCCACCATGATGGTTTTTGTGGTTGAGTATTGCTATTTTCTTAACAATCTTTTGTTTTAAGCGAATAAACTAAGCCATTTAAAAGAAATTGAATAATAAGAAACTGTTGTACATTTAAAAGCCCTTCTTTTTGGTAGGTGTACAGGTTGTGGGCCTAGGCTCCATACATTTTGGGACAACTCCTTTCACCAGGTTTAAGCATGTTTAAAAAACTTAATGTAAATAATTCCTTTGTAAAGATTTTAGAAATTTTAACATCCTGTATTGTTTTTGTAATGAAATCTTCTACAACGTTGATTAAAGAAGTTGGAAAAGATTAACCTAAAATTGATTATTATCGAATACTAGCTGACCCGGCGAACTTCGTACCGCCTTAGCGTAGAGATTTTCTTTATATTTTTTTCCGTAAAAACCTTGTACAGAGTATTAGAAAACTACAAAAAAAAAATCAGCCAAATCGGTCAAGCCGTTTTCATGTTATGTCGTGACAACGGAAAACGGGTTTCATTTTTATATATATAGATGTATTATTAGGTACTAATTCCGATATGTGTGATCATTGTGCATTCATTGTGCGCAATATAATACGCAGTATAGTACTATAAAAAATCGAAGGTTTTCAGTGACCTTGGCAGATCAAGCTAGAAACGCTGAGGCGTTTGTACTTGTGTCTGCGATTTTGTAAAAAAATATTTTGAGTATGTATTATAAAGACTGAATTTACTTAATAACCACATTTATTAGCAAACTTGAACAAGAAAACATTTAGCAATAATAATAATTATACGCGCGAAAATACCGAAAGTCAAGTTAGAGATCGTAGTGAAGTGCACGGGTCTAGGGGTCGCAATACCGAATCATTTCAGCAAAACCGGTATTTTCGGTATTGGCTCTAGACCAATACCGACAATCCGGTATTTTCGATATTTCCGGGATTAAGTTAAAGTTTGCAAATTTAGTATAATAAAGTTAGTTTGCGGAGGAATAGTAAGTAGGTACCTAACCTAAATTAATTTATCTTCTAAATAAAACAAAATTCAGTCCAAATAAAATTGAGTTATAAAGAGGTAATCAAAATATTATTAAATATAGATTAAATTTTTGGTTGAGCCTTGTAATGAGATCGTAGAAACAGTAGGTAAAGTATCTAAACTTTTATCACTCTTGACTTACTTTACTTAAGGCCCTATGTCCCCTAGATGGGGCCACAACAGTCCTCCATCGCGTTCGGTCTTGAGCTTCGCGTTTGTCTTGCCGATCTTCTTCGCCTCGACTGCCACAGTGCGCTGCCAAGTTTGCTTGAGCGACCACGTTTGCGTTTTCCTTGGGGGTTCCAATCCAGAGCCTGCTTGGGGATGTGATCGGGATCTCTTCGGAGAGTGTGGCCAATCCAGTTCCACTTGCGGCGCTTGATCTGCTGGTCGATCGGAATTTCGTGGCAGCGTTCCAATAGCTGACCTTGGTGATCTTCCACGTTTCACACCCATAGAGCAGATCGGATTTAACGTTGGACCCGAAAATTTTGATCTTGACCCTTTGGGTCAGTTTCCGCGACTGCCATACGGGGCGAAGTTGTGCGAAGGTGGCTCTAGCCTTGGCAATGCGTGAAGTGATGTCCTCTTCGGTACCTCCAGTCTCTGACACGACGCTTCCGAGGTAGGTAAAATTGTGGACACGTTCCACATCCTCTGCACCAATCCGTAATGGTGTGCAATTCCTCACTCCAGATCGCATCTCTTGGGTCTTCCGGCAGTTAATTTTGAGCCCCGTGATGCTCGCCTCTCGATGTAGGTCATCAATTTTGGATTGCATATCGTGATGCGTGTGGCTCAGCAAACAGAGGTCATCGGCATAATCTAAGTCTTCTAAGACTCCGATTATACCCCACTCTATTCCACACCGTTGGTTTTGATATGCACGACACATGATTCCATCCAAGAGTACCAGAAAGAGAAGCGGCGAAAGCAGGCAGCCTTGCCGGACGCCCGCATGCACCTCGATGTCTTCGGAGATGAGGCCGTCGTGAGTGACAGTACAAGAATATTTCTTGTAGATGGCCTTCAGTAGATCGATAATTTTCGGCGGGACACCAATGTCAGTGAGTCGCGACCATATGCTTGCCCACTTTAGCGTATCAAAGGCTTTTTCCAAGTCTACAAAGGTAAGATAGACTTCCCTTTTGCCATTCTGATGCCTGCTCCAAGATGATACGCAAAGTATGCACGAGCGGTTCGGGCGGAAGCCAACCTATTCCCTACGCAAAACATGTTCAACGGCCCCCGATAACCTATCCAAGATAATCTTGCAGAAAACCTTTGACGGTATTGAGAGCAATGTCATACCTCTCCAATTGCTACACTGGCTTAGGTCCCCTTTCTTTAGCACAGTAATTAAAAGCCCCTTATTCCAGTCGTCTGTGAGTTCCTCTTTCATCCAGATGTTTTCGATGAGAGGTGTCAGGACGTCGGCGGTGGAGTTTACGTCGACTATCACTCAATCAACTCAAAACGAACTCACGCGCGCGTATTTTGAATTAAATGGCGCGTAAATTTTTCTATTTGTATTTGATTTTTATTTATTTTACTAAAACCGAAAATACCGAATATCCCGGTTTTTGTGAAATGAATACCGGTATTAATTAGACATAAATTTGGCCCGGTATTCCGGTATTTTCGAAATTCGGTATCCCGGTTTGCGACCCCTACACGGGTCATCGATTGAATAGTGATGGAATGCGTAGATTCGATTTAACCCGCTATTAGTACGTATATTCAGATGAGCTTAATTATCAATAGTAAGTAAGTAGGTTACTTACATATTTTGGATTTTATGTATAGGTACATAAAAAAAAACCAAAATATGTAAGTGAGACGGCTGTACTACGATTACAATAGTATTTTTGATACCCCATGCGAAATTTTTCTATGATAAAATTCTGAACTTTTCTTTAGAAACAGTTGTCAAATGTAGGTACTATAATTTCTCATAGGCTTATGTAGTCTCATTCTATTCGATAATTGTTATAAAATTAATTTTCTGTTTACACGACTAAGGTTAAGTTTAAATTATCATCATTTTAGCCACAGGGCGTTTACTGCTGAACACAGGCATAGCTGGGCACCGTTAATCAAATTGTTAACTTCGTTAATCGTTAAACCGTTAATAAAAAAATTAACTTCGTTAAACGTTAAAACGTTATATTTCGCAAGATTTAACGCAAGTTAACATTAATCGTTAATCCGTTAACACATGATAATAAAACGGAAAAAAAATGTATGGTAGGTTCAAATAATTTCGAAAGCTTGTATCTCGCATAGAATTGATTCCTCTTTTATGTTTGCACTACAAGCTTTCGAAATCATTTGAACCTTGCATAAGTACAATTATTTTTTTCGTTTTAGTAACTACACTACAACTGCATTTCAGAATAAAAGCTTGTTTTTTTATATTATAATTTTCTTTTACACTTTTTATTATTAGTATCTCTCAGAGCCTTGGTTCAATTATAATACAACTAGCTTTTGCCCGCGGCTTCACCCGCGTGAAATTTCGTTTGTCACAGATCGTCATAAATTATAGCCTATATGTTATTCTGGGTTATAAACAATAATACTGTGAAGTTTCATCAAAATCCGTTTAGTAGTTTTTGCGTGAAAGAGTAACAAACATCCAGACATCCACACAAACTTTCGCATTTATAATATTATAAGTAGGATTTAGCACCAAAGTGCTCGAAAAGACAAATCCAACAAACCCAACTCGATAAGTTTCCACAGTTTCGTTTAAGAATTCCTATGGCCACCTCCTGACTCCGTCATCAGAACCCTGGACACCATCTAGTACTAAAGTGCTCGAAAAGACAAATTCAACGAACCCAAATTCTATGCGATTCCTTTAGGAGTTTCATTTAGGAGTTCCTATGGCCACCTCCTGACTCCACCATCAGACCAGCTCAATGGTACCATAACATTGCATTTGTCATCGTACCTAAATAAGTATAACAAATTTCAGCTCAATCGGTTGAGGAAAACTAGTCATAAATTCAGTTGCAAGATTTGTCCCACAAATACTAACAAGTGAAAAAAGCTTGTAAAAAATAAATAAATAAAAAATATCATTTTTTATATCGTTTCGTTAGTGTAAAGCAATCGTAATCATTTGACAGTTCATAACGTACGACTGGTTACAAAAACTGTTGTTTTGGGTTCTGGAAGTTCTGGAAGCCCGAACGTAACTTGTCAGAACGCGTTTTTCTAGCGTTTTTAAGCGTGTTTGCTGTATCTTTTTGGTAAATAGTAGGTACTGGATTAACGATTAACGGACTTAGGATAATTTAACGGAAGTTAACGAGTCCGTTAACATTTTTTAAAGTTAACTTAAAAGTTAATCCGTTAATAGAAATGTTAACTTCGTTAATTAACGATTAACGGATTAACGAGTTAATGCCCAGCTATGAACACAGGCCTCCCCCAACAATTTCCATATTGACCGGTGGGTAGCAGCATGCATCCAGCGTCTTCCTTCTACCTCTATGAGGGCGGCAGTCCACCTTGTGGGTGGACGACTCACGCTGCGCTTTCTGGTACGTGCCCTCCATTGAGTTAACTTTAATAATTATCAAAAAATAATTAATCTTTGAATATTTTACCAAGCGTTTTACTAACAACTCAGTAACCTGCGTAGTAATTTGCCTACCTATTTTTTTGACCTATATGATGGTAATCGCAGTAATTACTAAATAATCAGGAATTAAGCTCCAAACGTCACTTTATTTAATTTAATAAATTCATTATTCAATAAAAATTAAGTCTAGATTGAAGATTGATAAATGAAAAGAAACATTTTAAATCTTTGATTGCACAAATTAAAGTGACGTTTAAATCTTTTATCGCTATAATTTATTTCCTATTGTATGTGCGGCTGCGCACAATCTACGAACACACTACGAATTATTATACTATATATTTTTGTACCAAAATAGACCCTATTACAGCCACTTAAAATGCCACAGTATTTACCTTAATGTGCTGTTGTCCGTATTAAGTAAAAAAAACATATAGATATTAAGTCAGATAACTGCTTGTGTTTAGCTTATTTACGCTTCAAAATTTATTTACAAAGACGCAATAGTCTAGTGGAGAGAATGAGGGTCAATTTCGATAGTTCCAAATTAAGTTTCAGATTCATATCTAATAATAGCTTGTGCCCGCATTAATTTCGCTCAGTCAAAAAAAGTTGCTTACTTACGTTATTAAATAGCCTATAAATAGGCTATAAATATCACAAATAATACGGTTTTCTATGGTAAAATAATTTTCAAAATACTACACCTCACAACAAGCTATAATCTTCTTAATATAACTTAGTATAGATTATTGCTATCTAGCTAATAAATGTTGTTGATTATTATAAATCAGAATCAGATAAACTTAAACTATTTGTCTGACTGTCTCGGAAAGACTGTCTTTCAGTCAAACAGTTCATTTTTTAAATAAAGTTATCATGGACTTTCTTAGTAAGTTGAAAATTCTAGGAATTTATTGTACTCCACTTCATTTTCCCAGTGAAAATAATAACACAAAAATTACAAACAAAGTGAGGATGGATAAGTAAAATTTGTAAATTATTTAAGATTCATTTTATTCATAGCTACTCGATTGTCCGTTTAGAAGGGATAGTTCGCGCCAGTGTTAACCCTGAAGATACCATTTCTGAAACAAAGAAAGTATTTATTAATACGAGTATTTCCTAACGAAATCGACAAATAAAAAAGTCGTCATTGTTACGTTTAACTTTTCTATCATCTTATTTATCATCAAATTCATCAATCATGATTTACTATTATGTATAATCCAAGACAATGACATTTAAAAGTTGTGGTACAAAACTCATTTCTAGTCCTTGGCAATATTCCAAAACTAATTTAATAGGTACATACCCGGATTTTGTCAAGATGCCGTTGCCCATATTGAGGACCGAGCCAGTGCACTGGTTGTTGGAAGCCTGATTCAAGTTGGAGCATTGACGTCCAGCGAAGCGGTTGTGACGGACGCTAGCTGCAAAGAGTTGGTAGGCACGGCTGTGAGAACAGGTGCTGATCCAGCAGCCAGGCTGAGGGTTTCTGCCACCGTTGGGGTAGTAGTCGACGTTAGCAACACGGTCGAAGATACCCAGCAAACCACCGTCAGTGTGGATGGCCTCGACGAACACGCCAGCTGAGGGGTTCAGGGCGTTTGAGTTTCCACTCCATGAGGGACCAGCAGGGTCCAAACCTAAGAAAAAGAGCAGAATTATTGATTGAGAAAAGAGCCCCTGATAGATTTAGAGAATTAACTTATTGTTAAATGAGTTGCAAGAATGTCACAAAACCTACCAGTAATACGTCTCGGGCGACCACCAGCTTGACGACCAGCGTTACCGACGATGTGAGCGCCCAAGCTGAAGCCGACCAGATGCAAGTTGTTCCAGTTGCCACCAGCATTGTTGAACAGCCAGATCAGGAAGTTGCCCAAGAACTGCCCAACGCTGGGTACACCAGCGACAGCGGTAAGGTAGTTGGAGTTGGCCAAATTGCGCCAGTCCACAACAATGACGTTGCAGTCCTGAACATCAAGGAAGGCGTTTCTGATGGTGGGGTTGATGGCAGAGTAGCCGTTGCTATTCCAGCCGTGGACAATGACCTTGGTGGGGCGGCTGGCTACGTAGTTAGAGTTCCTAACTGAGTTGATGTTGCCATTCACCAGAACCTGGGCGTTGTTGCGATTTTGCCTGAAAAGAAACATGACTTTATAGTTGGAATAAAGTAAGTGGTCCCTTTTAGCTGTTCAACTGGTTTTGAAATACCTTATAACATAGAACTATTAACAACACATACCTGGTGAATAGCCAATACTGGTTGTTGGCTCCATTTCTGCTTTTAAGAACAGATTGGTCGACTGGCTCCTGCAGATCGACTAGGCGAGGAACATCGTCCCCATCAGGCATCCATACGTAGCGGCTTACGCCCTCCACGTAGTCGCTGTTGTCCCCAGGGACCTGAGGAATCGCGCCAGCAGCGCTATCTAAAAAAAAGACAAGAAATATTAACACCATATTTTGTTTAAAATATAAAAGTTAAAAGTAATTAAATAATATAATACTAACAAGCGATCAATGAGGCGAGCACCACGAAGAACATCATGATTGGGTTAGGATATGATAGTTTAAATCATTACTGTGCATTTATATTCATATGTTATCAATACTTAACCAGATAATCGAATAAATTATATAGGGTGTCTCGTAATAAAAAGAGAGTTTGATCGCCCATAGAATATTATTAGAGAGAATGAATAAATCTTGGTGAATTATATTGTAATGTTACCTACATAATTATAACTTGTAACACACAAAGATTGCATTGAAATTTGTTATTAAATTAATAAAAATTGGCCAAGTGCGTGTCGTGCCACGCGCAGTGTAGGGTTCCGTAGTTGTCAGTCGTTAACACAATATATTTCAGAAACAAGCAATTACTTCATCTTAAGTCACTTTTAATATTTTCTTCTAAGGATTTTTTACTATTTAAGAAATTTTATAATGCATGAGTTAATTGACCATTACTCTTAAACTAACTAATGTATCTTAACCGTTATAGTTTTCCTGGAAAGTTCATAAAAAGCAGTATTAGATCCAGATTTTTCAAGCCAACAGTTTAGTTTTTAGAGGGGGGGGGATGCCCTACTCGAACAAAAATTGGCACTTTAAACTTTAATAATTTGCAAACAGATCTCTAAATGGAAAAATAGTCTTAGAAACCCCTAAGCCATATTTTAAAAGACCTATCCAACGATACCCCACACGATGGAGTAGAAGATGAAAAAAAAATTCATCCCTACTTTACATGTAGGAGAGCTACCCTAAAAATTTCTTTTTTCAAAATTTTATTTTACCTTTTTGTCGGCGTGATTAATATTACATACCTCCACAAAATTACAGCTCTCTAGTGCCAATAGTTTCCAAGCAAAACCTCGGACAGACAGACAGACATATCGAAACTATAAGGGTTCCTTGTCAGGACTACGGAACCCTAAAAAAGTGGTATAACAATATAACATCCATAACCAAATGATGAATAGTCATAAAAGTAATGTAAGACCTTAGGCAGGCCTCCGTCACTCGCCTATGCCGGCCGAGATAATTACCTACAGCGCGCGACAACTTCAAGTTGCAAATCAGTCATGGCCGCCACGCGCCTGTGAGCACACGCGTATTTCTACACGCTCGGTCGATCATCATCACAATCAAGGTTTATTGTTCCAACAGCACTGTTATCCTTCTTTAATGCAAAATCGTAATATTTAGGAATAATAATTAACTGTAGTAATTTAAATAATTAATAAAAACTACACTTTTTAAATAATTTTGAATACTTATGACAAAAAACTGTTGCAAAAAAAATATTTTAGCTAATATAAACATTAACTTTACTTCACCGTGTCTATTTTCCGACACTACACCTTTTAAAACTGTTTGTCCAATTTTAAATTATCGCAACACTGAAGTTTATTAATAGGTACTTTAGAGATGGTACGATTATACAAACACCACTAGATTAAAGTTTACCAATCGTAAATACAGTAAATGCTTCTTAAAATTAAGTTTTTATTTATTTTACTTTGCTTATACAACCCTGACGCTTGAGCTGTGAGGTAGATCAATTCTGAACACAAAAAAATTGCGCTCTTGTGAGCGTAGTAGTAAGGTGCGATTTCGAATGCACCATGTGCGTTGGATATTTTGCATTATTATTATTACCGTTAAAATGTCGGCATCTGATCCTACACAAAGGAGTGCAATTTCTGTTGCTACTATTATGTATTCTGTGCCTTAGGTAAGACCACATAACTTGAGTTGTTTATTCCGCAGTGGCTAAACACATAATGCCCTCTAACATAATAATAAAACTCCCCACCACTACTCGCACAGATTACATAAAAGTTGCTAACCCACGATAATGTCAATAATTGAAAACAGTATAAAAATTGGCCTTTTTTCTTTTTTCCAGGCTGACTTCATCATCATCATCATTTCAGCCATAGGACGTCCACTGCTGAACATAGGCCTCCCCCAATGCTTTCCATGTTGATCGATTGGTAGCGGCCTGCGTCCAGCGCTTCCCTGCTACCTTTACGATGTCGTCGGTCCACCTTGTAGGTGGACGTCCCACGCTGCGTTTTCCGGTACGCGGCCTCCATTCCAGAACCTTTCTGCCCCTAGGCCGTCAGTTCTGCGTACTATGTGCCCTGCCCATTGCCACTTCAGTTTGCTAATCCGTCGGGCTATGTCAGCGACTTTGGTTCGTTTACGGATCTCCTCATTTCTGATTCGATCTCGCAAAGAAACACCAAGCATAGCCCTCTCCATAGCACGCTGTGCAACTTTGAGCTTCTGTATAAGGCCTATAGTGAGAGGCCACGTTTCCGAGCCATAAGTTATCACTGGTAACACACATTGGTTATACACTCTAGTCTTCAGGCATTGAGGTAATTTGGACGAAAAGATGTTGCGTAGTTTCCCGAACGCTGCCCAGCCGAGTTGGATTCGACGATTGACCTCCTTCTCGAAATTGGACCTACCTAGCTGAATCGTTTGTCCGAGGTAGACATACTTGTCGACAATCTCGAGAATTGAGCTCCCAACTGAAACTGGGTAGGGCGTAACATGGACATTCGACATAAGCTTCGTTTTGTCCATGTTCATCCTCAGGCCTACCTGTTGGGAAACTCGATTAAGGTCTTCGAGCATTGTGCCAAGATCTTCCAACGATTCTGCCATGACCACAATATCGTCGGCAAACCGAAGGTGAGTGATGTACTCGCCATTAATGTTTATGCCGAATCCTTTCCATTCCAGGAGTTTGAAAGCGTCTTCCAATGCAGCGGTGAACAGTTTCGGAGATATAACATCTCCCTGCCTAACGCCTCGCTGCAGTGGAATCGCCCTCGTGCTCTGCTCCTGTACTCGGACCGACATGGTGGCGTTTTTGTACAAGCACTTCAGCACCTCGATATACCGATAGTCAATACGGCACCGCTGGAGAGATTGTAACACTGCCCAAGTCTCAATCGAATCGAAGGCCTTCTCATAGTCCACGGCTGACTTAATTACAATTAAGTGTTTGACATACTTTTCCCAACATCAAAATTACTTTTTTTAACGATAAATACTGTGACGTCACTATTTTGTCAACTCAATTGAATTACTTTTTTTCAATTTACCATGGAACCAAAAATTTTAATTTACAGGTAATTTAAAATTAGTTAAGTTTTTAAGACCAGAATGAAGTGCCTTTTTAAAAAAGTTGTGCTTTAGAATTATTGGGGAGTGGTGGCAAATACCCAATTGGTAACCTTCTTGTTTTCTCTCATCATAAAATTATAAGTTGCACCCTATTGGTTTAATTCTCTAAGGTTGCACCCGAATATTATGATTATTTAATTAAAAACTTGAAGGAGAATTAAAAAATATAATTCGAAATAGGAATCCCATCAAAAACTTGTCAAAAAAACCAAGTCTCGCAACTCAGTTGTTCTACGGTAAAAAGTTGTGAGATCCATGTAATACCAAGTCCAGGCCAGGAAATCTTTAACGTTTTACATAAATATATTGACTTGGCCATCGCACTAAATAATTTAATTTACACGTGTTTTCATGCGATGGCCAAGTCAATATATTTATGTAAAACGTTAAAGATTTCCTGGCCTGGACTTGGTATTTTACATGGATCTCACAACTTTTTACCGTAGAACAACTGAGTTGCGAGACTTGGTTTTTTTGACAAGTATTGTTTTTGATGGGATCTCATTTTTTTTTGTATTTTGTAGACAGCAGTTATGTATCTAGAAAACTGGACCGAAATTGAAAAATTTTACTCGACTTGGCGGTTGCACTACCGTGCCCCCAAATCTCATTTCTTTTTGTATTTTGTAGACAGCAGTTATGTATCTAGAAAACTGGACCGAAATTGAAAAATTTTACTCGACTTGGCGGTTGCACTACCGTGCCCCCAAATATTTTAGTTTTTCCTTGATTCACACACCAAACACTACTTATATTCCAAATTTGAAGCTTCTAGGTCTGCTAGAAGTGCCTTAGAATTTTGATGATTGGTGAGTCAGTCAGTCAGTGAGTCAGTGAGTGACAAAATTAAGTAACTTTGACCCGTTATAATTCTTAAACTACTGGTTCAAATTGAATGAAATTTGAAATATACCGTGTCTTTACAATGCCTGCATAGCTAATGAAAATTCAGCCTTCTAGTTTTATCCACAACGAAGTTACAGGCGGTCGAAAATGGCCTGAATTGCTTCGAGAAAAGGATGGTACGGCCGTGCCGCTTTTTTGCTCGACTTGGTGGTGGCACTGCCGTGCCCCCAAATATGATGCATTCTCTTTTGATAAAAAAAATCCTATTTATTATCCTTAGTTTTGGCGCCAAATATTAATAAGTTTACATTACTATTGGGCCACCCTGTAAGCATAGAACTATTAGGTATTAATCGTTGAATACAATCATGAACGTCATCGAACGTGTAAAATAAATGTCACAGATAAAGTAAAAAAAAAACAGCAGTCAGTAATCCTACACATGTCACTTTGTATTATATTTTCCATTCAGTTAATACAATCACAACAAAACAAAATCTACATAGATTCAACTTTGATAATGGAAACAAACATTTTAAATCGCTGATTGCACACTTGTATTAGTGACATTTCAAATTTCTTATCGATAATACATAATAATTATTTGCTATTGCGTCTACGGACACAAAATCGTAGGTTAAATACCTACGATTTTAAGGGTAAAATGGTAGGTATCTAAAAACTATTTCACGGCAAACTTCTACCGTGTGCTATGTGTGATTTTTGATGAAGCTTTTCGAGCTACGTCATAAATGTCAGACCTTACGTCAGACACATTGTCATCAGTCATCGGTCTGATAGGCCTGAAAGCCGTTGGTCCATTCAGATGCAAAAATAATGTCATTTTATTATTGTGGGGAAAAGTTGCTAAAAATTTTTGATTCAGATAATTATTTTCCGAATGGACCAATACAACGTTACTTATCCAAAGAGTCAGAGAGTTTTGAAATCTAACCAAAGAGTTAAAATTATCTTTCATCTACTAATTATAAAGACTGTAGCAAACTTTTTTATCATTAGTTAGCAAATCACCTGATTTTAATATTCCGTATCTAAAAAACAAGAGCTATGATTCTATCATTAAATTGTAATTCAGAGTTGCATAGCTCATTACTTATTTTTTTATCAAATTGATGAATATCTTTCCAATTTGTCGTACGATGCCAGAGCAATTCGATAAGGGCGTGTCAAAAATAACTGCTAATGTCGTTATTACATGCACACGTGTAACGTAATTTGTACATAGTAACAAGTACAGTGCTACATAGTGGGGTTTTGACAAGTAGATTGCCGAGCTACAAAGCTGGATTTCATCAGATGTCCATTATTTACATAAACAGGGGGCTGCATAAGCCGGCCACACCCACCACTTGAAAACGTTTTCCTAGTTTTCGCTTTCAATCAAATACCTATCGTTCACTTTCGTCCAGAGACAAAGGCCTCCTCCATGGATTTCCACAATAACTGATCCTGCGCTGCCCTCAATCATTATGCTTTCCACGACCTTCACCAGATCGTCGATCGATCGTTAAAACGAGTGGAAGGCCTGCCTACACTACGTTTTCCGGTCCGTGGTCGCCACTCAAGAACATTTCAACCCCAATGGCCATCAGTTCTACGAGCTATTCCTCCTTAGTAGTCGAAACAAATACCACCAGAATTTTATCAAGATTGGAGACTAAACCTTTGCAACCTTTGCTCATTTTAAATTCAATTAAATTACTTGTTTTCAATCCACCCTAGAGCGCATAAATAAGTCGCCTTCAAAGTTCAATCATCATATCTTTGCCTTACAGTAACTACGTGCTTTCTACATTTTTCTACCAAGATGAGATGTAGGAATGAAGTTAGCTGACTTAAGTTTTATTTTTTACATAATAATTTACGTATGTACTTAGTTATGTCTAATAAAACAAATAATATAATATCAAGCAATCGTGTAAAGTAATTGGCTGACTATGTGATGTGAACTAACTAATAATTCTCATTTTTGAAAAGTTTGGGGTAACTACAAAGTTCTGCTTAGGCCCGATTCGATCAAACTTTTATCCGAGAATAACTCCTGGTATACGGTATACCAGGAGTTATTCTCGGATAAAAGTTTGGTATACCGTATACCTAACTGGCACATTGACAGTTTCAGTATGGAAAATAATTTATGTCAAAATGTCGAA
This sequence comes from Ostrinia nubilalis, assembly GCF_963855985.1. NCBI lineage: Eukaryota > Metazoa > Arthropoda > Insecta > Lepidoptera > Crambidae > Ostrinia > Ostrinia nubilalis. The sequence goes on along the minus strand of NC_087088.1, from coordinate 6,311,729 downwards.
TAACTGACGATTTATTCTGAGGTTTATAATTTTACTCTTGTTTGGTCGAATCCACCCTTAATGAGTGAGTTTTTTTACATTTCATTGGTCTGTCAAATTCTATTGATTACAAGTCTACGAGTACCTACCTAAGTGATTAATCCGTATTCACAAACATTACTATGAGGTCTCACAGTGCACGTGAACGCACAGGGTGACGCACGAACTAATCACAGAGCTCTATTTAACACTGTGCGTTCAATTTGCTGCTTCACTTAAGCAAGCATCGTTTGTGAATACGGGCGTTAGCCTCAGACCACAGTAGCTTCATAAATTACGTTAGCCGCTATTGCCGCTGAAAAATTTTCAGGATTCCAAACTTGACCAAATAATCATGACATTGAATTTACGATGCCTTGTCGTCTAATAGGTTCACAAGAGACCAAACATATTGCAATTTAGTTTTATTTAAGTAATTAGTAATATTATAACCTACTCATATTCTTCTTATGTTTAATTCTTTATAATATTCTTAATCAAGCAAAACAGAAAAACTTTTAATTAATTTATTCTTCTTTTATTAGGTCTACAAGCAGTCAAATATCGCTGCGCTTCTTATTTCCTTTACATAATAATGTGGTATGTATTATTCTGTATTGCTAAAACGGTAAGGGTTCAAGGAATAGGTGGGCCATTCTTATTCTTACGCATTTTTGTGTGAGATGTAAGAATAGCATATGTTTTTTAAGAATATCAGTACACTGTATATTAATTTACTTAGTAAAATGCCTCTATTAACTAGGCCGAATATAATTTTTATCATAAAACTATTAGAAGGATATTTAAAAAAAATTACAAGTCCAAAATGTCACGGACCGTGTAGTGTGAGATTCCCGGATTTAGACATAAAATATTTTTTTGTGAAGAGATGTCATGTTATTTTGATGAATATTACAGTAATTATGCAAGATTAATATATGTTATATAAGACTGTTAAAAATATATATCAATAATAATGACCATTTCTGATTTATAACACCATACGTTGTGTGAGCAGTTTTTGTGTCACAACCACGTGCGCCACTTTAAATATGCGTAACTCGGTAAAAAACTATCTTTGATATTGACATCCCTTCCTAAGTTTTTTTAGAACAGTAACATTGTCATCTTATTATATTTGCAAATGGCTGAACCTAGTGAGTGAGCCGCAAAAAATTATTTCCTATTTATTTGAAAAAAGGGACAACCATAACACGTCCATCCCGTGTACGGTTTTTAAAGGTAGGTATCAATGTCACGCTATTGTTTAAAACATAATTATGTACCTCATGCTGCATAGTTTCAGATAATTGCACAAGATCTGCTAATTCACAGATAATTTTTTGGATATATCGGACACGTTTCAAATTGTCACGGCCATGGTATTAAAAATGTGTCACCACCGCAAACTATTTAAGTACATGGTCGTGGCATTACAACGCGTGGTTGTGACATTCTATTTTTTTATTTTAATAGTTTTTGTTGTTCTGCTAAATTATTTAGTGTATTGTGCAATTTTTAGGAGTAGCTTTTTAGTAAGTTTACTGATTTTTCGCTAGTATGATTTTCTAGATGCCACGAAGGAAAAATGATTGCAGTTTCTCATTTCTGCAGTAATATCATATTTTACTGAGGCAGCTCCCGGTAAGGGCCCTGCAGAGGTGGTCGGTGTTGTTTTAAAAGGAATTGCTATTAACCATATTTTTTGTGGTAAAGTGACTATGAAACATGTTTAAGTTGTCAAAACCAACTGATAAGTGAATCCTACGGAAATCTCATTTGATACTCAATTACTGTGTTTAAGATTTACTAATTTATTAAGCATATCATATCGAAACCATGTAGGTAGCATATCGGAAGCATGATCAGATAGTGCCAATAATAAAGAGTAGATTTTTTTATTATCTAGTAGATATATTAACTACCTGACGGTACTTTTGATCTCAATTTTTATTAAATTTTTAGATGTTCAGAAAAAAGTACATTTATTACCAAATAACACCTTTGTTGATGAAACGAATTTGGTGTATTGTATTGTTAATCAATTTAAACTATGATGATATAAATTTAACAACATAAATATAAATATTTACAGTAAAAATGTAAAACTGTCACATCCGTGTCATGCAGTGTCACAGCCGTGTTTACGTAAGCTATTTTGTTTCCTTTCCGAGGGCTTTAAGGTTGTCCATATACATCAAAAGTATGCTTTTGGTTTATACTTTCGATACACATCGCAAAAAGTTGAAAAAAATAATCTTTAATTTTTAAAAAAAAATTGCCACAAATTTAAGAATGGCCCAGGTATCACAAAACAATTATGGAGATTTCATTGTGTTTATTAACTTAATAAATAGTTAAAATAGTATTTTTGTCTTCTCTTGAAGTCATTTAGAAAGGCCAAGCAGAGCCGGTTCTCAGACCGTATATTCCATTCCTGTAAAGAACAAAATACGGTTATGGTCAACTTAAAATGGCAATCAAAATAGGCTTTAATTCTAACTTAAATCTCAGCCTAAAAACAGTTTTGAAAAAAATCGTTGGTATGGTAAAGGGATCGAACTATCTTACTTAACATGAAAATACATTCTGAGAGCAAGTAAAAGGTTTTCTCTGTCCTCGTTAAAAATATCTTACCCAGATTTGTTGATATTTGGGTTGCCCATGTTCAAGGCAGCGCCGTTGCAAGTGTTTAGTTCAGCTTCCCAAAGGTTGACGCAGCGTCTGCCCACGAAATGGTTGGTTCTGACCGAAGACGCGAACAGTTCAGTGGCACGGCCGTGAGAGCAGCTAGTCTGGGTGACACCACCCCAGCAGCCAGGCTGAGGGTGTCTGCCACCGTTGGGGTAGAAGTCAGCGTGACCACTGACATCCATGAGACCCAAAGCGCGGCCGTCAGTGTGGATTGCCTCAACGTAGCGACCAGCGTTGGGTTGCAGGCGGTTGCCGTTTCCACCCCATAGGGGACCAGCTGGGTCCAGACCTGTAAAACAAAATTTAAAAAAAATTTATGACGTCATGACTGCATAATATGCAGTGCGCAATAGTAAATTCTAAATATAGGTAACAGGATTAACAATCTCTGTAGATTGTTGAACTGAACAATTTAGCAATCTGTATTGCTAAATTGTTCAAGTCTGAGCATAAGCTGTCGAGTTGGTAACCACCATTTAATATTACAAGAAAAAATTGTTGTATGAATTTTATAAATTGTTGATTTATATCATTAATACCTGTGACTCTCGAGATTCGGCCACCAGCCTGTCTTCCAGCGTTACCGACGACGTGAGCGCCCAAGCTGAAGCCGACCAAGTGCACGTTGTTCCAGTTGCCTCCGACGTTGTTGAACAGCCAAATGAGGAAGTTGCCGAGGTGTTGGCCGACGCTGGGGACACCAGCGGCAGCGGTGTTGTAACTGGATCCGGCCAGAGCACGCCAGTCGACTACAATGACGTTGACGTCAGCCACGGCGAGGAAGGCGTCTCTGATGAGAGGGTTCATTTGGGTGTCCCCATTGTTGTTCCAGCCGTGTACAATGACGACCAGTCCGCGGGTGTTACGGTAGTTGGAGTTCCATACGCTGTTGATGTTGTTGTGGACCAGCACTTGCCTGGCGGTAGGGTTTTGCCTGTGAAAAAATAAATAGTAGTTGAGCTGAGCTAAAAACTCCAAATTCAAATTTTCTTGAGCATATTAGGTCCTTTTCAGAAAACCTGTCCCAAATATCACAGCAAATATAGCTTTTCGTAACACCACTTCGGCTCCAGCTGATCCAGTTAGTAATTAATCACTAACTTTGCGCAATCTCAAGTTTGAAACTTGACGACTTTTTTACATACCTAGTGAACAGCCAGTACTGGTTGTTCGCACCATTCCTGGAGCTAAGGAGCGCTTCATCAACTGGTTCTTCGAGGTCTACAAGCACTGGGTTGCCCTCGCCGTCCGGCATCCACACGTAGCGGCTCTCGCCCTCTACATAGTCGCTGCTGTCCTCCGGAGTCAGAGGCACCGACTTTGCTGCACACACTGCAATTAAAATTTATTATCGTATATATTTTTATAAATCCCTTTAACTGATCCTTTTAATTCAAATCAAATAAGGCACGATAGCCGAACGGTGAAGGGGTCGGACTGGCCGACTCGTGATCCGGGGAACGGGTTCGGTCCCCGCCGCCGCTCGACTATTGTGGTAAGCTCACTCGTGATACAAGCATATTTAGCTTAGTACGAGAGGCTAATGGGACTATTAATAATATTAAAAAAAATTAAACAATTGGTAAATAATCAATATAAAAGTCTGGTATTTGAAACCGTTGTTTCAGATGGTGGAAGATGAGACATGACCAAAAAGGCACTTATTAATACTACTTACAAGCTGCAAGAGCTGCGAAAACTACGAACGCTTTCATGATTTGCTTCATCATTATGAAAACGAAAACTCGAGCTTATATACGAGAGTTTATCAACAAATCACTAAGTCTAGAAATTCGATTGAAAATAATCTGATTAAGTTTTATAAGATCCCTTATTTCAATAAACATTTTATGGAAAAAAATGTTTTGTACGTTTGTCTCGTTACCTCTAATATTTTTCATCTCGGTTAAATAAATCATACGTCATCATCATCATCATCATCATTTCAACATATAGGACGTCCACTGCTGAACATAGGCCTCCCCCAATGATTTCTACAATGGCCGGTTGGTGGTGGTTAATCATGACAATATTTACCACGCTTAGATTCAATTGTGTCGACCAAGCTAATTGAGTACCTACAGTTTACGAATCGATAAAATGACGAAACATCGGAGTGGTGGATTAATTGACTGAAGGGTGGTCTCTCGTTACCATCTTCCAGTTCTAGAAAATAAAGTGAAGCTCATGGATGGCTACCAATTTTGGATTCTGACGCCACGGCGCCGCAACAGATGAACGTGCCTTTCCTCAGGGCTAGTACCTTACCTACACAGGCTATCTCATGTTTTTTTTTTTATTTGTGTTGAGCGGCTATTCTAGTTCAATAAAGTCCTAGTATCACTGCGACCGTTATCGATCTATTGTGATCGCCGCTGTTTTCCTTACAGTTCGCCTCCGAGTCCTGCATCCATTAGGAAGTGCAGTATCTTTTGGGGGGCGATATGTTTTACATCTTGTGGGCTTAGGATGTGTTTGCCCAGGTGTAAGCTCCGCTTGCGCATCAGAGGTCCGCAGTCCGTGAGCATGTGTAGTGGCGTTTCATCTGCCTCTTGGCACATCCTGCACGTTCTTGTTTCGGACAGTCCCATAGTGGACAAGTGCTTGTTTAAGCTGCAGTGTCCAGTGAGGGCTCGAACTAAGATGCGCATTTTGGTCCTACTCAGTCCTATGATCTGCTTAGAGCTTTTTCGATCATAGGCTTTTATGAGAGCTTTGGAATGAGTTAATCCTGGCGTGTCTGACCATGCCATAAAGGATTTGTTTAAATAGATGTTCTCCAGGGTCATTCGAGCGAGACTTTTGGGAACACCACAAAAGGGTTCTGGACCATATTGTGTTCCCTCCGCTCCCGCTCTGGCTAGTTCGTCGGCATTTTCATTGCCCTCGATTCCCGCATGACCTGGAACCCATCTCAGCGTTACTCTGTTTCGTTCTCCTAGAGTATTTAGTCGACTCATGCAGTTTTCTACCAACTTTGAGGTGATTAAGTTGGAGTTTAAGGCCAGCAGCGCGGCCTGACTGTCTGAGTTAATGTAAATTATGTGGTTGGCATAATTTTTTCGCAGGTTAGCTTCCGCACATTCAATAATGGCGTAGACTTCTGCCTGAAAGATAGAGGCAAATTTGCCCAGGCTTTGAGATAGCCTAAGCTTCGGCTGCTCTCCATACACGCCAAAGCCTACGTTAGGGCCCATTTTTGACCCATCAGTAAACCATATAAGGCTGCCCTTCTCACAGGTGACTTGCTTGTTCAGCCAGTCCTCCCTGTGTGGTATTTCCACTTTGTAGTTCTTTTGGAAGCTACAACTTGGAACCATGATGTCAGAAGTCATGCAAAGAGTAGGTGTGCTCTTTATAGCCTCCAGTAATGTTCTCATTCTCTGGGATATGCAATGGAAGCCCCCCTGAGCGTCTATCCTGTAGGCACTTGCCTCCGCCTCCTTAGCAATGTGCATACTTAGGGGCGTTAGGCACAGTAGTGCGTTCAGGGCCGCCCCAGGTGCGGTTGACATTGCCCCAGTTGCCATGAGACAGGCAAGCCTTTGCAGACTACCTAGTTTAACTGTTACTGTCTTTTGGCTGGTTTTGTGATACCACACTACAGAGGCGTACGATATAGTCGGCCTCACGATAGTGGTATACAGCCATAAGACAGATCGGGGATTCAAGCCCCAATTGTTGCCCATCATGCGGCTACAGGAGCCTAAGGCAATTTTTGCCTTTTGTATGATGTTATTAAGGTGAGTATTCCATGTTAGTTTCTGGTCGATAGTGACGCCCAGATATTTGACTTCCGTGGAAAACTCGATCTCTTTTCCATTTAGAGAGGGTTTGACTAGTTTGTTCAACTGTCTACGCCTGGTAAATGGAATAATGACAGTTTTATCAGCGTTAACTGATAAACTGTTTCTTTTGCACCACCCACCTATGGTGTTTAGCGCTCTTTGCATTATGGAAGATATTGTACTTTGGCAGAAGCCCCTTACTATGACAACAAGGTCGTCAGCGTACCCTTGAGTGTCAATGTTGAGGTCGGCCATTTTATACAGTAGTGTATCAACCGCCAGAGTCCAGAGAAGGGGCGAAAGCACGCCCCCTTGCGGGCATCCTCTGGTGGTTGTAACTTCCATAGTGGTTTGAAGCAGAGATACCTTAGCTCTCCTGTTGGAGAGCATCGACTCCACCCATCTCGTGGTCGTCATGTCAAGGCTTTTTGCAACCAGACCTTCGACCAGCAGTGTAGTAGGAGTGTTGTCAAAAGCTCCCTCTATGTCTAGAAATGCGCAAAGCGCGATTTCCTTGTCTTCCAGTGCCTTTTCGACCCTGTCAATCAGGCTGATCAGGGCTGTTTCCGTAGATTTACCTCTGCGGTAGGCATGCTGTGTGTGGTGAATAGGTTTCGTTTTTAGTGCTACGTCCCTAATATAGATGTCAATTACCTTTTCCATAACCTTCATAAGGAAGGATGAGAGGCTTATTGGCCTAAAGGACTTTGGCAAGGCGTAGTCCTTTCTGCCAGCCTTTGGAATGAATATGACTTTTACTGTGGTCCATCGTTCCGGTATATGTCCCCAGGCCAAGCTGGCTCTGAAGATTTTGACCAGATGTGGAGTGAGGATTTCCATCCCCTCCTTCAGTTGAGCAGGGAATATGTTGTCCTCGCCACACGCTTTATATGGTTTAAAGGAGCTGATGGCCCATTTTACCTGGTTGGGTCTTATGATTATAGCAGCCCTCCGCCAGTCGTCATTCTTCGGCCTGCGAAGGTTGCTATGTGTAGTCGCCGAGCAATTGCTGCCCACCGATCCAGGGAAGTGGGTTGCTGCCAGCAGCTCCAATGTGTCGTTTTCACATGAAGTGAAAGTTCCATCGGGTCTTTTCAGAAGCCCAATCTGCCTAACAGGAGTTTTGGAGATCATTTTTTGGAGTCTTGCTGCTCGAGGAAGACTTTCGACATCCTCGCACAGTTTCCTCCACGATGCTCTCTTTGCTTTCCTGATCTCAGTGTTATATTTGGTTAGAGCTTTCTTATATGTGTCCCATTCATGGGATTTTTTAGCTCTATTAAAGAGTCTCCTGGTTTCTTCTCGTAGCTTTTGCAGCTTAGAGTTCCACCATGAGACTTTACTTGTGGATGCTTTGGTTTTCACAGGGCAGCTGTCCTCGTAGGCTTTGGTTATTCCTACTGTGACTACCTCCACTGCTAATTCCAAGCACTCCACAGTTCTGATGATTTTTGGGATCACATCAAGGTTGGTTTTTAACTGGTCCCTGAAATGGTCCCAGTCAGTAGCCCTTGGATCCCTGTAGGTTTCGATTCGCCTTGGCAGCGATGCTTCCAGGTTAAATCGAATGTGTCGGTGATCTGACATAGAGTTTTCATTACTTACCTGCCAGTCGATGACGTGCCTGGCTAAGGCATTCGTTGCGAAAGTTATGTCAAGAACTTCTTGTCTGTTACACGTTACAAAGGTCGGTGTGCATCCTAGGTTAAGTGTATGCAGATTGTTAGATAGAAGGAAGTCATAAAGTAACTCACCTCTTTTGTTGATGTCGGTGCTCCCCCACGAGGTGTGGTGGGCATTGGCATCGCATCCCACAAGCAGGTCGGCGTTGTGTCTTTGTGCGTAGGCCACAACGTTCACCAGGTCTTCTGTGGGATTGGGCTTATCACCGGGGAGGTAGGCTGAGCAGACGATTACTCTAGCCCCACTCCACCCTTGGAGATTGATGTATCCTGCGACCAGGTCGTCATTGCAAAGCTCTGGAACAGGTAAAAGGTCAATATTTTTGTTATGAACGATGCACGCCCTGGGTCTATAGCCACCATTATTGAAGAGAATCTTACCGGCGGCCCCTAGCCCCTGGATGTTGCCGTTGGATATCCAAGGTTCTTGGATCAGAGCGAGGTCTATGTTCTGTTTGGCAAAGCAACACTCCACCACCGCAGTCGCAGCTGCTGCATGATGGAGGTTACCCTGCAAGATCCTCGCTCTGCTGTTGTAGGGAGCCATTGGCTTAGCGTAGGGCGGGTGTGTGAGGCTTCTTGGGTAGGGGACCTGGACGTCCTCTATTCCCTCCGCCTCCTCTTACCCCCCTACGACTTGTGCCGCCCCTCGTGGCTCCACCCCGGCCTTTGGTCGACCTCAGCGGAGGCCTTTGGCGCGAGGTCCCCGCAGGGCTCCTCGTTGCCTCTTGCACTCCAGCAGAAGTCGACGGCCTAGGTGTTTCCACGTTGGGCTGTTCCGCGGCAGAGCCCCCCCTGACATTAAATATTACATATTTAAAGCCAAGGCCAGCTCTGCCGTTATTTGCACGGAGAGTCTCCGCCGACGGATCGTCCAACGAGAAGGTCACCACAGTCCCTCCCGCCTCGGCCCGCTTATGGAGAACTCGCCATAGCCCCGGGTTGAGACCATCATTCTGCGCCTCCAGCAGCGGCAAAGCCTTTTCGACCGTTGCCGCCTCGCTGATGGGTATGAAAGTGGTCCCCACCTGTGGCCTAGGCAGTTCGCTCTCGGGTATGGTCGAGAGTTCCGCCTCAGGCCACGGTTTGATTTGCCTGATCTCTCCTACAAGCCAGTCATGGCTTTCCTGGTTCTCACAGTTAACCAGGACCCACCCCGTCTTGTAGGAGAAACCAGCAAATCTTGGTCGCGGGACTCCCTTCTTCCCGGCCATCTTGGCGATGGACTCGAGAAGGGCGTCATGCAGCAGTCGCATCTGGTCCTCGCTCATGGGGGCCGAATTTCGGACACCCACTCGCACGGCGCCAGCTACAACGCTGTATTGTACCTTAGGGAGGGGGGTTGCCGTGACGTCCAGCCTAGAGGTTTTCTTCGGCTGTTCCCGCGGGGATTCTTCCTCCGAACGTAGGCGTTTTTTCGCCTTTGGATCGGGAGGAGGATTGTCGACCGGAATTTGATCCCAGGGCTTCCTGCAGAGAGCAAGGGCTTGTTCAGCACCAAGTTCCGCTGCAATCAGCCTCCGGAACCTCTTCCTGGCCGCACCACAAAGCCTGGCACGCTTTGTGTCCTTCGGGGTCTTTGTCGACTCTGTTTGTGGTTCAGCACTAGTGCCCCCCACAGACATAGCCGAGAGACTCTCCGAAATTTTGGAGCAAGGCGATTTGGAGGTCAATGAAGGCTCTCCGTCAGGCCTGTCCAATTGTTCCCCTAAGGGAGGAGTTTTGGGTATTTTTATGGAAAAGGTATTCATAAAAGTTCCCACGAGTAGCTAGGGAAGTAATCGGTCACCCTCGGCAGAGCCCCGCATGCCCAGGGAAGAGCTGAATACTGCACCGAATCGCTCTGGTCTCGGGCAGGCACCGTTCAAGACTGAGCTCCCTCTCAGCCACGCGTTCATCGGCACGGTTCGCATCACACCTTGAATTAGGGGGAAATCGTCCATGGTACTTTCCCAAGGTAGCCATGACCACACTTTTTGAGGAGGCTAAGGACCTCAAGGTTTGTGGTATCCCTAGGAGAGGAAGGAAATGCAAAAGCAAAGCAGGATTGGGGTAGGAAAAGGGTGTTAAGGAGCATGGGATGCGTCTGACCATTTCCGTTACGTCTGTTTCATAAGGAACCAGACCAAAAACAGGCGGCAACCACGAGAAGGATAACAGTCAGGCTTGCCTTGAGGATCTACACAACCAGCGCTCTCCCTCAAGGCCAACACCAAAGCAAGCGGCCGGGACAGACCGTGCAATGAGCGAATTGGCAGCGTTACAGCGTTAAACGCATATAAGTAACACACCCTTTCGCTCGCCCAAAATCTATGTTAGACTTTGTTGTTTTATCAAAACACTACATAGGTAGTTATGACATCTTATTATCCACACAAAGATGGAGTTTGATTTAAAAAAAATGAATTTTCATAAAAAAGGTACAAACAAAGTTGCGGGAAAAGACTACATTAGTAAAATCGCAATATCATTTTGGAAGTCTGTGTGTGTAAGTTATTATTGTTGGTAGGTGGTAATCTACGAAATCAGTACTAGTCATTTGAAAACATAATAATTAATTAAAGATAACATTAAATAGCACGCAGGAGGAACTTGGCACTTGGCGTGCGTTTGATTGTACTGGAGTTTATCAAAATGCGGAACCCTCGAAAAAAAACTTTATTTGTAGCAAAACCTCGATTATGCAATAGGTTGTGAGCGCTTCACTAGGGAATCCTTTGACCGGACGACAAGATTATAGGTACTAGATATTAAAAAAAAGTTAAGAGGAAGAGCTCAATAACTTCTAATGTTTGAAGCTTATATTTAAATTCTTTTAATATTACATAGTAACTATGTATTATGTACGCCCTTTGCAGGACCGAACGCTCTAAACGTCTAAAATATAGTATCTTACTCTACCACCAGCCACCATATACTGGATAGCTTTCACTGACAGGACTTCGGCAGATTCCAGAGTAAAGAGAAATCCTTTAAGTTCCTCATCAGTTCGTTCGTCTTTTTATATGCTAGTGCGTCTCGTTGTTGTTACCACGGAATCTTAAAAACATACGAGTAGATTTGCAATGTTATCAAATCGCAATAGATTGTAATGTTACATTATCTAATACAGCACCACTGCCGCCGAATACAATAAATACTTTGGTTGACAGCTAATCACTACTGATGAATGAACAATAAATTAAGCCCCAACAAAATAATCCGCAGATTTCATGGCTCGATGCCTTTGTTTTTTAGCTTTAAGCTACTGAACTCACATCAATAATATAAGTCGTTAAATAAGAACATGCTAGATGCGGGCAGCACAGGACCGGTCGTTTTGGAAATCCTTAGGGGAGACCTCTGTCCAACAAGTGACGTCATTTGGCTAAAACGAACAAAAGAACTGAAACAGTTCCAGCGCCTTCCTGCTTTATGATAAATTGTTTGTTTAATTAGAGCAATAATTAAACCAAAACGCATATTTTAAGGCTGAGTTGCACCACCTAACTTTATCGGTAACTATAACGGTAACCGGTGTTTTTATATGGAGTTTGACAGATTTTTGACGTTTGTCAAAGTTAAAGTACGATGGTGCAACTCAGCCTAAGTCTTTGGATTTGAAGCTGAATCTATTCACCCTATAAGATGAAAATTAAATAAGCATCTCCTGGGCAGACATACCATCCTGAATGCATATTACTTGATAAGGTGTAGATGCAGCCTAATTCCTGCTTGTACTGCATAAAAAATATAAACCAAATGTCAAAGCAATTTTATCGATGAGTGCTTTCCACCAGTACTTTCCGAAAAATGGAACTTTACTAATATCAGTCACCTTTTGGGAAAATCGATACTTGGTATCTCATTAGAGACATAATCCTTATGATCTATTCAAAAAGATAAGTAGATAGCTAGCTGTGACTGAAAGAAAAAGCAGGAGAGAGATTGTCGGTATCGTCGATCGTAATGAGACGAAAACTTTAATATCCATCATGTATTGATTCTATTAACATTATAAATTATAATACTAGCGGCCGCCCGCGACTTCGTACGCGTGGATCCCGTTTTACCCCCTTCATCTATCTTACGCGGTTTAGATTTTTTCATTCAAATATTTTTTCCCACTAACTCCCGTTCCCGTGGGAATTTAGCAATATCCTGTTGTAACTAAGCTCTAAGCTTACTAAGGTACCTGCATGCCAAATTTCAAGCGTCTAACTTAAGCGGTTTAGATTTTTCATACAAAAGGATTTTCCCGCTAATTCCCGTTCCCGTGGGAATTCTTAAGTATCCTATAACCTGCCCAGGAGTATGAAGAATAATTGTACCAAGTTTCGTTAAAATCCGTCGAGTAGTTTCTGTTTCTATAAGGAACATACAGACAGACAGACAGACAGACAGACAGACAGAAAGACAGACAGACAAAAATTTTACTAATTGCATTTTTGGCATCAGTATCGATCACTAATCACCCCCTGATAGTTATTTTGAAAATATATTTCATGTACAGAATTGACCTCTCTACAGATTTATTATAAGTATAGATAGTTATAATATAGAAGACGAAGTTGAAATAAAAACAAACATTGGTTGAGATACATTTATTAACGTGAGAAAATTACCAAAATATTAATTTTGTCTTCTTGATCGTGTGTAGCTGTTTAGAAAGGCCAAGTACCAGCGGTGGTCAGTCCATATAATCCAGATCTGTAAACAACACAAAATACTGAATGAACTAAGGTAGATAATATTGTACCTAATTGACACAGTAGTATAATCGAGAACTTATTAATATCCTGTAATATGACGATGATATTCGCCATCATTCACACAGCTCTTAGTGCTAGGCTAGTCGCCAATAGGGCAGAAAGTTATCGAGTGGTGACCACGAGGAGCTTTGTCCAGCAGTGGTCCATTTCAATAAAATGAACGAAACTTTATAAATTAACAATGCACTTGTAAAATTTTACTGACCCAGATTTGTTAAATATTCCGTTGCCCATGTTCATGGTAGCTCCGTTGCAAGTTTGACTCGTAGCTTCGGAGATGTTATTGCAGCGTCTTCCCAAGAAGCGGTTGGTCCTAACGGTGGACGCGAACAGATGAGGGGCTCGGCCGTGAGAGCAGATGCTGTTAGAGCAGCCTGGTTGTTCATTGGTACCGCCATTGGGGTAGAAGTCAGCGTGACCGCTGGGGTTCAAGATACCCAACAGGCCACCGTCAGTGTGGATGGCTTCAACGTAGCGTCCAGCGTTAGGCTGGAGGCGGTTGTTGTTGTTATGCCAAAGGAAACCAGCCGGGTCCAACCCTGGAAATAATAAATTAAAACCTTACTTACTTACTAAACTTAGTATAGTCGATATTATATGAGTTCAATTTGTACCTCTTTCAACAAAATATTTCTAAAATGATTAGGCTATTATCATGACCATTCAATGTTCTACATTGCTTAGATTCTTGGGAGGGACGTGTCATAATTTCAAATATCAATACATGATTTTGGTATGAAAAGGATTTGGTTATATACGTACGTCGTTAATGGTAAAAAAAAAGCCAGTACATCACTTAAACACGACAAAACATACTAATATAACATAAGAATAGATACAAAAAAATAAGAATAACATTAATATTACCGGTGATTCTCGCGGGTTGACCACCAGCCTGGCGACCAGCATTGCCGACGACGTGAGCGCCCAAGCTGAAGCCGACCAAGTGCACGTTGTTCCAGTTGCCTCCGGCGTTGTTAATCAGCCAAACGAGGAAATTGCCAAGGTGTTGCCCAACGCTGGGGACTCCAGCTACCGCGGTGGAGTACCAGTCGTTGGCGAGCACTCCCCAGTCTACTACGATGACATTGACGTCAGACACAGCGAGGAAGGCATCCCTGATGGCAGGGTTCATCTCATGGTTGCCGTCGCTGTTCCAACCGTGTACAACGACTACTGTTCCACGAGTGTTGCGGTAGTTGGAGTTCCATACGCTGTTGATGTTGTTGTGGACCAGCACTTGCCTGGCGGTAGGGTTCTGCCTGTGCAACAAAAAGTTTTAAAAATAAACTAAAGTAATTCATTCTACGAGTACTTTTATATTTTTCAGATGATAATTTTCAAAGCATGCATACCTAGTGAAGAGCCAGTACTGGTTGTTGGCGCCATTCCTGGTGTGGTCCTGGAGGGCAGCCTGGTTGACGGGCTGCTCGAGGTCTACGAGCACAGGTTGGCCCTTGCTGTCCGGCATCCACACGTAGCGAGTCTCGCCCTCCACATAGTGGCTGTTATCCCCTGGCACCAGCGGTACAGACTTTGCCGCCGCGACTGTATGATAAAACATTAATTTAATGAGTAATTTGGAAATTTTTAAATATCGTCCATTTGCGACGACAACGTGACATCTTCTGTGTTAATCTAATTGAAGATGTCACACTGTCGTCGCAAATGGACGATATGTAGTTCACCGATTACTTGAAAAATAATGAATAATCACAAAAAACATCAATAATACTAACAAGCTGTGAGAGCTGCGATCACTACGAATACTTTCATGGTGGATGGAAGTAATGAAGCAAATAATTCAGCGAAAATCTTATATTTATGTATGTACCAAATTGTTTATCAACCAATTAGGAAATCGAATAATTAAATCGTTACTGTTATCTGAATTAACATAAAAAAACACTTTATCTTTCTTAGATATCTCTGCTCTTGTTTTATTACATAGTTAAAATAATATTATTCGTCTGTCTGTTAATAAAACGCATTTAAACAATGTGATTTAATACATATTCAAACTATAAAAGCTCATCACATTATTGTAATGTAATGTAAATTCACTGAAAGAACATAATTTAAACAAACAAAACTAAATTGGAATATGGTGTACAAGTTGGATTTGACTGACAAAGAAACTAATATTGAAATGATTCAATTGTTACTTACAAGTCCGAGACGAATTAATTCCGAGTAATCCATTGAATCGTCTGAGAATCCGCGTTTTATTTCGTAGAATCTAGGAGAGCGAAGCTGCGAGGCAGATTGTAATAAAAAACTAAAACATTCTCAAAGATTGTAGGTAAGAGGTTTTTGGGAAATACCAATCGGATTTCGAATTCAGTCATGTTCAGATTCAGTATCATTAGATTAGATCTTCTCTGTCCCTTATCCGTTACTTATCAGTAAGACGTAATTAGAGATACGTATTCATACTATTTCATTTATGTCGTCTGTCCACCGTTTAGGCGGTCTTCCCCTACCGCGGGTGTTGTTGCGGGCTCTCCACTCTAGGGTCTTTCTGGCCCAGCGATCCTGGTTCATCCGTGCAATGAATCCGGCTGGAGTGAACTGGATGCGTGTGGCCAAGGACAGAAGTCGTTGGAGGGTTGAAGAGGAGGCCTGAAGGCGAACCCCCTAAAGGCTGCTATGATAGATAGATAGACTATTTCATATAGGTATATAAAATAGTCATACTTATTCATACATTTGTAAATATAGCAATAACGTCATATAGACATTTTAACTAAAATAAAATGTTCTATATAAAACGTCAAAAGTCTAAATTACTAGGTATTTAGCTTTCAATCATGATTATTTAACTAAGTGCTAAAATATTAGACAGATAAATATCTACATATTTTGCCCGCGGCTTCACCCGCGTGTAGGGTTGCCAGGCGTCCGGCTTTAGCCGGACATGTTTGGCTTTTTAGGGTTTTAGGGTAAAATGTCCAGCCAAATGAAGCACAAAGTCCGGCTTTTGTGATTTTGGACCTGGCAACCCTACCCGCGTGATATTTAGTTTATCACAGATCGTCATAAATTACAGCCTATGTTAATCTGGGTTATAAACAATAATACTGTAAAGTTTCATCAAAATCCGTTCAGTAGTTTTGGCGTGAAAGAGTAACAAACATCCAGACATCGTGACATCCAAACTTTCGCATTTATAATATTAGTACTAGGATAGTAGGATATTAGTAGGATGAGAATAATTGAGAATTCGTCATCGTTGTTATGATGACTGTATTTGTTGAATCTAGTTTCATTATATAGAAGTTTAAATATATTTGTCTGTCTGTTTAAAACGCATTTCAATATTTAATTATTACTCAAACTTAAAAATATGTCATCATTATTGTAATTTAGTTCAAAGAACGAGAGACCCAACAATTATTATTTTCTTAAAGAAAAACAATACTAACTTGTACTTATGGATGTATACTTGAAAATTGTCAATAACAAACAAAGGAAACTTGAAACTTGAGATATCGTATAACAAAGAAACCATTTTTGGAATGATTCGAAAATACGTGTAAATTTTACACGATATCTTTTTCGATTCAGAGCAATCCATTGAGAATTTTCGGGGGAATTTTTGGGGTTGAGCAGCCTTAAAATCTAAATAGTCAAACTTATTTGCAAAATAATAAATAAAACTACAAAAGAACGGGTACAAGCACCAAAATGGCATCAGCTCAGTTACCTACTACTTTACTTACCTACTTCAGTTACTCTCACTCAGGACAAGCGCAATAAAAAAAAACCATGTGCCCCGCGGGCCTGGGGTTGAGTAACAAATTCAACAGTTTAAAATAAAATAAAATAAAATAATAAAAAATAAAACAAGTATCTAACTATTCAGTTTTTCAGTCATGTTTATTTCACAATGTCCTACATAAAAATAATAGACAGATTGTAAGGTTGGTTAAGAATGCAGAGAATTTAATGAGGTTTTATTTAAATGTAAGACAAATAATAGGTATGTAGGTACATCTATTGGTATAACAGTCAAGATTCAAGCAGGTACATTAAATAAATTGCTCAATCAATGGTCCTATTGACATGAAAGTAATTCCAACGATATATATTCTTGCTGATTCATTTGATGAAGTCGTTTAGAAAGGCCAAGCAGCACCGGTGGTCAACGCGTATAATCCAGTTCTGTAAACAACAAACACAAACAGAATCATAGTTTCAGCCCTTCATGTATTTACTTCTCTTCTGTTACAATTGATGTTGCAACCTTAATATTAGACTTTAAAAGTACAAGCATCTAACAATTCACATGTGACTGACTCCACAAGTGACTCAGTTGAATCAAACACTATTCATATTTCTTCTGTCTAAATCATCTAAGGTTGGAACCCAAAATAGCCAATTTAATCTTACCCAGATTTATTGAATATGGCGTTCCCCATGTTCAAATTAGCGCCGCTACAATTATTATTTTGAGCTTCATTGATGTTGTTGCAGCGTCTTCCCACGAATCGGTTGTTCCTGATCGTGGACGCAAACAGGTCAACGGCGCGACTGTGAGAGCAGTTACTGTTGCTACAGCCAGGCTGACGGTTCCTGCCGCCGTTGGGGTAGAAGTCAGCGTGACCACTGGGGTTCATGATACCCAACAGGCCACCGTCAGTGTGGATGGCTTCAACGTAGCGTCCAGCATTAGGCTGGAGGCGGTTGCTGTTGCTATGCCAAAGGAAACCAGCCGGGTCCAACCCTGGAAATAATAAGTTAAAACCCTTAATCAATAATAGTTTCGTCAACTTACTATAGTCGATATTAAAGGAGTTCAATTTGTACGCCTTTCATCAAAATATTTCGGTACCTATCTATGACTAGACTCTAATATATCATGACCATTTCAATGTTCTAAGTTGCTTAGATTCTATATGTGCGATCGAATAATAAATAATCAAGAGGGACCAGTCAGACATTCAAATAGCAACATGATTTTGGTATCAAAAGGATTGGGTAACATAAATACGTAGTCATAGTAAATTAAAAAGCCAGCACGTCGTTTAAACACTACAAAACAATATAAATAATGTATACTAAAAATAAGCATAACATTAATATTACCAGTGACTCTCACGGGTTGACCACCAGCCTGGCGACCAGCATTGCCGACGGCGTGAGCGCCCAAGCTGAAGCCGACCAAGTGCACGTTGTTCCAGTTGCCTCCGGCGTTGTTGATCAGCCAAACGAGGAAGTTGCCGAGGTGTTGTCCAACGCTGGGGACTCCAGATGCAGCGGTGGTGTAGCCCTCGTTAGCGAGCCTTCCCCAGTCGACCACAATGACGTTGACGTCAGCCACAGCGAGGAAGGCATCCCTGATGAGAGGGTTCATCCGATGATTGCCGTCGCTGTTCCAGCCGTGCACGATGACAGCCAATCCACGGGTATTACGGTAGTTGGAGTTCCGTACACTGTTAATGTTATTGTGGACCAGCACTTGCCTGCTAGTAGGGTTCTGCCTGTGGAACAAAAAAGTTATGACTTGAATTTTCTAACAAAATTTTGTGTTAGCTCATTTACGCCCGTATTCACAAACGATACTAGCTTAAGTGAAGCAGCAAATCGAACGCAGAGCGTTGAATAGAGCTCAGTAATTGGTTCGTGTGTCACCTTGTGCGTCCATGCGCGCTGTGAGACCTTATAGTATTATTCTCGGACTTATGAACTTGTCATTGTAATAATGATTGTTTCCAAATGTTCCATGTGCCCCTAGGTATAATTGAGAGGACGTGCTCAGGAACACAGGACTAAATTAGCTCATAATGATGATGGATGATGTATCTTTATCAAATCTCCGTAGGGACTCTGATTAATTTGAAACTAGATTTATTCAAACCAGATTACTAATATTGTTGGAATTACCTCGTGAAGAGCCAGTACTGATTGTTGGCTCCATTCCTAGCGCTGTTGTCAAGGACCTGCTGATTGACTGGTTCCTCGAGGTCTACGAGTACTGGGTTGCCCTCGCCGTCCGGCATCCACACGTAGCGGCTGTCGCCCTCCACATAGTGGCTGTTGTCCCCCGGCACCAGAGGAACTGACTTTGCTGCGGTCACTACATAATAATATTGAGTGATGGAGTATTTTTTTTTACATTTAGTTAGTTGCAATTCTTAGACATCTCAGTGGTCGCTTATTTATTATTAGTTATGATGTTTATGAATGTTTCTACAGTCACAGTTTAAATTAAATTACTGGCCAGACCTTTGTGCTTACCATGAGTTTACGGTAGGTGTGCTCGCAAGCGAGTGCGTCAAAAATTTATAAAGAAGATTTTAGTTTGCTAGCGAGCACAACTAACGTAAAGTCACTGATTTAAAAAAAAATACGAACGATTTACTTGTAAAAGTGTAGTAAAAAACTTCTTAATTATTTTAATTCAGAACTAGAGAAGAACCGAACTAGGGACACACCACTTTTGTTATGTTTCACTATTATTCGATATGGAAAAAAAACACCAAAAATTATTAAAATAATACACTTACAAGCTACGAGGGCTGCGAATACTACGAATGCCTTCATTGTCGAGAAAGCAATAAATCAAATGATTCTATGAAAAGCTTATATTACAGTTTTTATCAACATATTATGGAGAATCTTTACAAATATCTGATATGATAACATTATTTTTCTTGCATCAATCAACTATAAACGTACCTATCACTCAATTTATAAAGTAGTTAAAATGGTACAAGTATGTCTGTTTATTTCTAAAAAAATAGTAGTTATTAAATATCTAATTACTTAAATAAAATTCGTGATTTCATGTGTACCTATTCGATCGCTCTTAATTTGTTACTCAGACCGAATAATGTCACTTATTTCAAGTATTTCAATGTAAGAAGTAACCAATAAGCTTTTGCATTGACTTACCTATTTCCGTTTAAAACACGTCTAGAGATGTGTAAAACACACAACACAGGGCTAGTCACTACAATTCTATATAAATGTAGTTATAAAACAAAGTCACTCCCGTTGTCTGTTCGCTTAGATCATTTAAACTACGCAACGGACTTTAATGCATATAGGGTGATGGAAGAACAAGGTTTTATAATGTGATAATCCATAGCACACATGCAAAGCCAGGGCGGGTCGCTAGTTTGTTATTAAATCAATCTCCTCTAATCAAAAGATGCTCAAAATTCTTACACGCAGGTGTAAGTATGAAACGTTAATCCGATAGCAAAATTTACAGAGATAATAAACAAATTAATATTCAATACACCTTTTAAGAAGCTAGCTGTTATTAAAATGCTTTATTATAAAATAAAATTTAAATTCAATCAAACCTATCATTTTATTACATTACCCAATTTAAAATAATATAAAAGCTTGTTGATAAATAAAATGATGGGTTTGCCTACTCAGTTTTTATTAACATGGAGGTTTGCAAGTTGGCCTGTTGGTACTATGTCCAAGAAGGTTTTACTTTATTTTTTTGTAGGTTGCCAGCACTGTGTGGTGGAAATGCGCGGTGCAGCGCATGCCGCTGATCTTCGCGGGAAAGTGAAACGTCATGTTTAGCACTTTTTTTTTCTTTTTGTGTAATAATGGTGGATTATTAACCATTAAGAGTTTGTGAACGTGCACGAGTGTAGGCAAATTAAATAAAACAGTGCGATAACACTCCAAGTTCTCTCAAGAAGTCCACATGAGGTCTCATTCATTCAGCAAGCATTTTTTTATGAAAGTACTAATAGAGTAGTAGAAAATTTATCCACGAATCCAATAATATGTGTGGTATTATGAAACGGGAAATTGATTCTATTAACTTTATATTACACACTAATAAATTTTATTGAAACTGGCTAAATATGTAAATCGCACAAAGCCTCTTCATTGCATGTAGTAAGTAGATAAGTTTAGGTGAGTACCTACCTATAGTCGTACAACAAAAACAATGTTATTCATTTTCTATTTGCAGTTTTTTTTTAATGATTATTAGCAATTTGTATTGCCCAAATTACTAATAGACCCATTAGCCGCTCGTGGTAAGCTAAATAAGCTTGTGTTACAAGTGGACTCACCACAATAGTCGAGCGGCGGTGGGTTTCGAACCCGCGTTCCTCGGATCTCGAGTCGGCCTCTCCGACCCTTTCACCGTTCGGCTATCGTGGCTATATTGTTAATGTATAATTGTATATGTGTATAATGTTGCAGGTAATTAACAATACTCAAACAAAACTAAATAGAAAAACAAAGACGATTGTGTGTTTAATTTCAGCTTTATTGACGCAAAAGGATCTCCTCCAAAATACATTCATGTTGACATCTTGATCATACACGGTTGGTTAGATGACTTAGAAAGGCCAAGTACTGCCAGTTATCAGTGAGTATAATCCAGTCCTGTAAAGAATAAATACGATTACAAAGTTTGTTAAAAAATTAAAGCTCAAAATTTGTACTTACGTACTTGGAATTACGTGTGGAATTTGTGGGTAGAATAAGAATAAGTAAACACACAATGTTATCTCAGTTACAGAGGTTTAAGCATATAAAATTTACTCGCTGTCTCAGTTATAGAGGTAACTATGATGATAAATCGAAAGAACAAATCCCAGATATAGAGGCTTACCTCGTCCCACTAACAGAGGTAATTTAGTGCCAAAGTGTTGGGACCTCAGCATGAGTTCTAGTTATGGAGGTTTCTCACTTATCCAGGTCCCACTTAACCAAGTTTCACTGTATTTTGATGTGGAACACTTTTATGCGAGCAAAACGATGGGAAACGAGGAATGCGGGACATACGGGACGCCTCGGACGATTTGCGGGACTATTTTATTAAATATTGCAATGCGGAATTGCAACTGTCATTACGGGACGGTCCCGCAGAATGCGGGACGGTTGGCCGCCTTATTACAAACTGTAATTTTTCGCTCTTCATTTGTTCTTCATACAGGGTAGCCTGGGCCACGGAATAGACGGATATTTTTTTAAAGTTAGTACTATCAGATTACGAGTTATGATTTTTTGAAAGCTTATAATTATTTTCTATTTAACAAATTAAAATTTGCTAGGCTATTTACATTACATCGCCACATGGGCACTTAACAACAAAGAACTTACAGTATTTTGTACAATGACAAAGGTTCAAATTGATAACCTACTTACCTACATTCTATTCTATTCTATTCTATTCTATTCAAATAGCTCCATCTTACCCAGATTTGTTGATTAATGCGTTGCCCATGTTCAGGGCAGCGCCGTTGCAAGTTGCCAGTTGGGCTTCCCAAATGTTGACGCAGCGTCTCCCTACGAAGCGGTTCTGTCTGACAGATGACGCAAAAAATTGGTAGGCACGGCCATGAGAGCAATTAATGTCTCCTCCGCAACCTGGCTGCCTCCTGCCACCATTGGGGTAGAAATCAGCGTGGCCGCTGGGGTCGTTGATTCCCAAGACTGCGCCTTCGGTGTGAATGGCTTCAACGTAGCGTCCAGCGTTGGGTTGTAGACGGTTTGCGTTGTTGTGCCAACGGTAGCCAGCGGGGTCCAATCCTGGTAAACCAAACCAATCTCATAGTCGCAACTATTTCATAAAAGAACTAAATTAGATAGGTTCCTGAATCTGAATGAATAGACTACAGCACATCAATATTAACAATATGATCTTGTAAAAAGCTATCCCATCAAAAACAATACTTGTCAAAAAAACCAAGTCTCGCAACTCAGTTGTTCTACGGTAAAAAGTTGTGAGATCCATGTAATACCAAGTCCAGGCCATCTCACAACTTTTTACCGTAGAACAACTGAGTTGCGAGACTTGGTTTTTTTGACAAGTATTGTTTTTGATGGGATCTCATTTCTTTTTGTATTTTGTAGACAGCAGTTATGTATCTAGAAAACTGGACCGAAATTGAAAAATTTTACTCGACTTGGCGGTTGCGCTACCGTGCCCCCAAATATTTTAGTTTTTCCTTGATTCATACACCAAACACTACTTATATTCCAAATTTGAAGCTTCTAGGTCTGCTAGAAGTGCCTTAGAGTTTTGATGATCGGTGAGTCAGTGAGTGACAAAATTAAGTAACTTTGACCCGTTATAATTCTTAAACTACTGGTTCAAATTGAATGAAATTTTAAATATACCGTGTCTTTACAATGCCTGCATAGCTAATGAAAATTCAGCCTTCTAATTTTATCCACAACGAAGTTACAGGCGGTCAAAAATGGCCTGAATTGCTTCGAGAAAAGGATGGTACGGCCGTGCCGCTTTTTTGCTCGACTTGGTGGGGGCACTGCCGTGCCCCCAGATTTGCTATTATATCTCTTACAGTACCTATCTGCATTATTAGCTTATTTTTAAAGATTCCGTATCCATAATAATTTTGTTAAAGTTAACTATTTATAATACTGGTAATATTACCAGTGACTCTCGAGGGTCTGCCACCAGTCTGGCGACCAGCATTGCCGACGGCGTGAGCGCCCAAGCTGAAGCCGACTAAGTGCACGTTGTTAAAGTTGCCTCCGGCGTTGTTGATCAGCCAAACTAGGAAGTTGCCGATATGCTGGCCGACGTTGGGTACACCAGCGGCGGCAGTAGAGTACCCCTGGTTAGCGAGAGCGTTCCAGTCGACTACAATAACGTTGACGTCAGCCACGGCGAGGAAGGCGTCCCTGACCATAATGTTGACAGGAGCATTGGCGTTGCCGTTCCAGCCGTGCACGATGACGACCAGCCCGCGGGTGTTGCGGTAGTTGGAGTTGTGTACGCTGTTGACGTTGTTGTGGACCAGCACTTGTGCAGCGGTCGGGTTCTGCCTGTGAGAAAAAAAGTTTAAAAATGAAGCTGAAGAAATGTATTATGTTATTCTTAACTGAAAATATAAATTGACGGCATATGTGGATACCTGGTGAAGAGCCTGTACTGGTTGTTGGCGCCGTTCCTGGTGGGGTCCGCGAGGACCGCGTGGTCGACGGGCTCCTCGAGGTCTACGAGCACTGGGTTGCCCTCGCCGTCCGGCATCCACACGTAGCGGCTCTCGCCCTCCACATAGTGGCTGTTGTCTCTCGGCACCAGAGGGATTGCCGCAGCCACTGCATATTTTTATATTTTATTTTAAAATATTAAAAAATACTGGGTAAACGCAAATTAAAAATCTTTAATACATTCAAAAATAGTCCGTATTCAGAAATTAAAAATCTTTACTAGTTATAATAAAAGAAACAACATTTTTAGAGTACTAAGCTAATAAATTAAAATACAATAAACAACAACTTGAGTAAAACCACATTTTGTGATCAAACGATCGTAAATCGCTAATACGCTAATCGTAACAAATGATGGAAAATGGGCAAACGTCCAAATGGACACACTAACACTTTTATTAAAAACTAAAAAATCACAAAATTCACAAATAAAATCATAAAAAATACTAACAAGCTACGAGAGCTACGAACGCTACGATTGCAAAGCTATGAACATAATATTTTACGGCCTGTTGGTGAAGTTATTCGCGTACCGGAATACTGTCATCCAGAGGTTGCGGGTTCGAACCCCTAAAAAATACTACGAGTAAAAAGTACTATATATAACGATAAACGCTATGTTTCACGTAAGTCATTGCCACTTAAAAAGTTCTTTCCTACTCGTCAGTTTTCTACGCTCTCTTTTACGTGTTGTTTTCCCTCCAAAATAGCTTCTGCTGCTGTGATCCATGAGACAAATACGACCCAGTGAGTGACTTCAACACCATGCTGTGAGCTGAGAAAACAATCACATCCAAGTGGAAACACAGCCTTAGTGTTGTGTTGACAAGAGTGTAATGATTTGCCCGATTTTATTGATAACTTTGGAAATTCTAATCCGATTTTTGATAATATTGTGTTGACACACCCATACATAGTACTTGTTTATCGGTTATTAATCAGCAACAGATTTAAAAAGATAATATTTTTTCGAATATAAATACCTGTTACCTTAAGTGCAAGATTAATTTACGTTTCTACGCCTCAGCCTCACCTTCGAATAGTTTATGAAATTTCATTAACAAGCTATACTAGACTATGAAATGATAATTATTTCTGTTACTTCTTTATTCGGTATACAAAATTAAATTCTTTCTCTGAAATGATCTTTCATTTACAATATACATATTATTGAGCATAACGGTGAATCTCTTGCCCTGCAGGCTGCATCTCATCTGATGGAAATTTCCTAATTTCCTACGTTCATCTTTCATCGTTTAATAGAACTCGTGAAGAACTTTTAGGATCAGTAATTAGTTTTACGATATCTCGTATAGTTTTTAATATTGTGTGGCTGTACTAAATGTATGGATACTGGAAACGTTGAATTTTCCGATAGGTAGATCCTTATTTTATTATCATCATTATGAAATTATGAAATCTATGAAAATAATTTATTAATATTATAAGCTGTTATCCGATTACGTTTTGTCCGTGTACCGTTTGACAACGCTAGCTGTGGAATGGTGCGAGGCTCGTGGGGGGCAAAGAGTATAATAATAAGTATAAAATTGTGTGATAATCACGGCGGGTGTCATCAACGTTTATAATGTAAGCACACAGTACTTAAACTAGTCGTCATAGTAAACACAAAGTCTACTTAGGCTGTGTTGCACCACCTAACTTTAACCGTAATTATAACGATAACCAGTGTTGATCGTAATAACCGATGTTGAACCAGGCGCGCATCATGAACCCCTCCGGTCACGTGGACTTTTACCCCAATGATGGTGGGCGTCCTCAGCCGGGCTGCGGAAACAACCGAGTGAATAATGACAGCCAGTTCGATGACAGAGGAGCTATCGGCCATATCAGCTGCTCGCACAGTCGGGCGTAAAGAGATTAAAAGATTTATTATTAGCAATCGCAGTATTTAGGTACGTGAATCACATCAGCTATCTTGTAACTTACCTATTCAAATACGATTAGAAAGACTAAGCGGATTTGGCTTGATTATAAAAAAAATACAATAAGCACATTAATTTCATTTGTCTGAAACTAAATAATACTGCTACCTAAAAAAAATATCCGTATCAACTGTACCTTTTGTTTAACTGTTTTCATAATACTTCTTTTATATTTCAGAGCTTCTGGTCTGTATGCACTGAGGACTGGCAACTCATGGCCTTTCTAGGACAATATTTCAAAGATACAACTGAAAATCACAATACGACATTAAAAGGCAACTTTATCGAAGCTTGTTTTTTTAGTACCTACACTACTTGCTCCTGTCATTACCTACATCATCAGTCAATAATAGGAGTACGCAATCCCATCCCAACTATATAATATTATAAATGCGAAAGTAACTCTGTCTGTCTGTCTGTCTAGCTGTCTGTCTGTTACGCTTTCCCGCTTAAACCTCGCAACCGATTTTGATGAAATTTGGCATAGAGATAGTTTGAGTCCCGGGAAAGAACATAGGATAGTTTTTATCCCGGTTTTTGAAACAGGGACGCGCGCGATAAAGTTTTTCTGTGACAGACAAAATTCCACGCGGGCGAAGCCGCGGGCGGAAAGCTAGTTTCCCATAAATACAAAATTAAGAAGTCATTAATTTCGTAGCTTTAAGGCGATTAGAGTCCTCAATCCGCGCCAAATGGGCATTTTGTAAAGCCTACTCCTCTTTTACTGCTAGACAGAAATAGTTGAAAAAAATATATGTTATACAACAGTTCAAGGACTACATTTGTGACGTTTGAATTTTCGCTAAGTCTCTTTGTTTTGGATTAAAAAAATAAATACGGGACATCGATTTTTTACTTAAATTCCCTACTCCTCCAAAACGGCTATGTTAATTTAAAAGATTTTTGCACGAATAGATTGGGAATTCTTTAATCTTTAAATGACACGTTGCGTTTTTCAATCGAACATTACTTTCATTCATAAATTTTACTTTTGATAAATTCCGAACGTTTTGCTGTTGAGGGGGCCTTCGCGGGGTGCGGGCGGCAGTCGGCCGCTGGCCTTCAGACGGGGAGGTTGTGTCACTCGCTGCAAACTGACATTAGCGATCAAAATGAATTTTTTCTTTGGCTGAGTTGCACCACCTGACGTGACCTAACTTTGACCGTAGCTTTGGCAATAACCGGTGTTTTTTGTATGGAGTTAGACAGAATTTTGACGCTTATCAAAGTTGAAGTAAGATGGTGCAACCCAGCTTTTGTTCGACAATAGATTTTATGTCAGAATTGTTCATAGAGTACATGCAGTCAGACGATACAATTGAATTATGACGCGCTCAGACGCTATTTTCTACCTGAATAGAATCTATTAGTGTAAAAAAACTATAATTGACTCCAAAACAACTGCACTAGATAAATAGAAGTAGAAAAATTATTACGTTATTTATTTACTAGGCCTTTGCAATCAGTATCCAAATTAGGAGCTAGTCAGAATCTGTAACTTAATCGATTTACGTGAAGAAAACAATTTATATTTTTTATACTTATTAGAATTAGATTTTCAATATGTTTCTTCGCGAAAATACCACTGACCACAATTAAAAATAACACCTGTAACGCCCCTGGGTCTGCGGGTGTCTATGGGCGACGGTAATCATTTACCAACAGGTGATCCGTTTGCTCGTTTGCCTCCTGTCACATTAAAAAAAATTAAGATAAAGTGGTATTGAATTGTTCTATAGAGCTTATTAAAAAATTTGGATACTGATTACAAAATTAGCCATTTTCGGAGTCGGTGGCAGCCTACCTTTTGGTGATTCGTTTTGGAGTTGGTTTTAATTTTTAGTGAAATTAATCTATTTCATGCCTTTAGTAGACTATAGGTACTCAGTAGACCTTGTTGTTGCCACTGAAGGTGCATAGGTACTCAGTACATTGATACCATATTTTTCATGTTAAGTGCAAATAAACTTCCCTAAATTACCAAACCATGAAACGTACCTATATTATTAAAAAGTTTCGCAGATAAAAACTGAAATCCTCTTATAAGGTGATGAATTTTAGGAGCATGTCATGAAACCAAAATTATTAGCATACAAGAGCTTGTTTTAAAAAAAATCTTTTTATTTATGATGGGGAATTTACTGCGGCGTAGTAGCAGAGATTTTCCGTTTGTAGATCGTAATAATTTCGAAGAATAGGGATGTTTCGTGGATAAAGCAAGAAAGTAGCAAGAGTTTGAATTAGTCCGTCGGTGAACTTACCAAAAAAGAAACTCCAATTTAGACCCCAGTAAAAATATCACCGTTTTCAAGATTTTTAAGTTTTTGTGCATTTTTAGAAAATTGTAATGAAATTATTGGGTTATTTAGGTGTAATAATAAATAAATAAAAATCAAACGAGCCTAAACTCGATGGAATCGTTTAATCCCGGAGTTGCTATGGGGCCGCTGGCATTCCAGCTCTACCATCAGATCAGCTCCATGTCATCACAATATTGCATTGTCAACCGAATTACATGTATATCCGAAATTTTAACTCAATCAATTGATGAAGGATTTCTAATAAAAAGACAAATACATTTTCAGTTTATTCTTCTTAAGTGACACAGAGAGAATGACAATAGACAAAAGCAGAAACATTTGCTTTTTTAGGCCATAGACAATACTAGGTACTAATGCGTTCCAATAGGGATGATGACTGGGTAATGAAATCGAAATTCTATTTAGTCCGTCAGACAGATATTAATTAGAAAATATTAGACTCATATTTTTTTATTTTTTCCATAATCGAATAATTACAGTATTATATTGAGTTGAAATGTCGCGTGACGTCACATTTGAGTAAAAATTCTACTCAAGCGTGGCGTATCGCGCCATTTCAACTCGATGTAGCACTGTTATTATTTAATTATGAAAGAAAATAAAAAATATGAGTCTAATATTTTCTAATTATCTATCTGGCGGACAAATAATTGAAATTTTGTCATCTAGCCTAGTTGTCGTCAGGAAGTTGGTCTAACTAATTCAGCTTGCAAGATTCCACCCGAACAAACGTTTATGTAATTACCTACATATCGATACCTCTGGGCTCAAAGGTCGTAAAGGACAAAATACCGAAAATGAGTTATTTATACAGTTTTACTCAGAATTTAATTCTCTATCGATCTGTATATTTAGTTTGCCGAAATTCCCAAAAAAAGTGCCTTTACGACCCATCATATTTGATAAGCTAAACAGAATTCATCGTGAAAATTGGGATGTAAATACCATTTGATTTTTTAGTACAGTTACCATGGTAGTAAAGAACAAGTAAACACAAATTTTTGGGCGTATAATGTACATGTAGTATATCTATTGTCCTATACAACCTTACATTTTCATACCCAAGTCTGAATAATTTGTCCTTTACGCCCTTAGATTATCTAAACAAATATATTAAAAATCTACACAGTGAGGATATTAAAATAACTGTGAAGGTAAATTTTATAGACGTTTCTTATAGTATTTAAGTATGTGCGTTTGGAACAAATGAAAGAACCTAAAAAATCATCAAAAATATATAATAAAACTATTTTAAAGTGTAACATTTATGTGATTTGTACATTTAAAATGATGACATCTACCCACATCGGGTAAAATAATGTTGCTTTTTATTATTTCTCATATTTGAAGAAACTAGGTATTTGTCAGGTATAAGATAATTATTAAAAGATGATTTAAGAAAATAAAAACATGCTACAAAATAACGTATTACCTAATTAAGTTAGGATAGTCAGCATAAAAATTGAAAAAATAAAAAAGCTAGATTTGTTAAAAATATTATGAAAAAAAAGTCACCTTACTGTAGTACCTTAGGTGTCATTATTTTGTATGCACAAATCACACAAATTTACACTTTACAATTATTTTTAATGATTTCCTAGTAATTTTGACTAACGCCCTTGGTCAAAACCACTTTTGAGTTTTGACTGTTACAATTATAATAAATTAGTATAGTTTCTAAAGTTATTTGGATCAGCTAATAAAGAATAACTAATAGTAGGAAAAATATTTACACAACATGGGAAAATATAATGTTGAGACTTAATCTACTAAAAAGCGTGAATGCAGTTTTTTTCGAAGTTATATTTTTATATTAAAAATATTAGCTTTTAAAAACAGTATTATGTAGGAGTAAAGTAAGTGGATGTACTTTACTGGAATGAAAATCTTCCTACTTGTAATCTTACTTACCTAACTTTTCTACTTTTATACCAAGTACAATGACATAATTTTAAGCTACTATGAATTAATAATGTTTAATTTATTTAGAATTTAGAATAATAATTATTCTAAATTCTTATTAAATAATATAATAAATAATTAATATAGTTTGGTTTTCGTTTGTCCTTAATAATTCTATTCTATCTGCATTATCATCAGGTCAACTGGTAGACAGACTGCCCTATGGAATTAAATCCGCTATTTGTAGTTTTTCGAAACAATAATAATGATTAAATAAATAAATAAAATTAAATTGGTTTCGGTTTTTCCTATAAAGTAGACATTTATGAAGTTTTATTTAAAAGCATCATAATATTTATTTTCTAAATTAGCTTTTATATCGGAAATAGTTTCTTCTAGTTCGAAAATATCAAAACTTCTACTTAAATAGTTTCATAAATTGTATGCATTAAATTATGAAGCTACGGAAAATCATTTTATTTCATTTAAAAGACCATAATTCATTAAAAATATGTGAAGAAATGGTATATTACATATGAAATACCATAAAATATTAAATATTTAAGCTAAATCATCAATTTACCCTTTCATAATACCTTACCTGGGTGTCCCGTTACGACCCATGAAAACCTACAAAACTATGTAAATTGTCATTTATTACCTTAGTTTTGTAGTTTTGTGAAATAAAAATAAACTTACGTCCTGAGTAACTTGCCTAGGACGAATATTTGAGGGGTGTAAAGGTCTTTTTATTGTAATTTTGAGGGCGTAAAGGAAATCTATCTCAGTAAATACAGCTCTAGTCCAGTTTTTCAATAGTTCTTCGGAAAATGCAGTGAATTCTAAGCACTTTCTTCATAAGTCATAATTTAATAGCTCAAAAAACAAAAAAGTTATCGTCGAATAAAAAAATAAAAAAACGTTTTTTGCTTCTCCTGAAAAGTCGTACTTTGTCCTTTACGACCTTTGAGCCCAGAGGTATCGATATATTAGTCCAGTCAATATAGTAAGTTCACCTCGGAATTCGAGATACCCAGCTGTAAGTCTGTAAATACGTGTATATTGACACCCTAAAAGTTGTCTCAAAACCTACATATGGTAGGGTGTAAGCAACTATTAAATTTCAAGGTCAACGGTCACAAAAATCGGTTTTTTGCGCTTTTTTTAGAAATATCTCATTTCCTATGGGTTTTTTGCTATTTGTATTTATTATCAATATTGTAGAATAGTAAATTCTCTACAAATGTTGTTAAAAAATTTTTTTTATACGGTGAACCGTTTTCGAGATAGAGGGCGGAGAGCGCGCGTCACTGCATCACTTCAGGTCAACTTAAGCGGTTTAGATTTTTCATACAAAAGGATTTTCCCGCTAATTCCCGTGGGAATTTCGGGAATTCCTTGTTGTAAATAAGCTTTAAGTTTACTAAGGTACCTACATGCCAAATTTCAAGCGTCTAACTTCCGTTAAGCGTTTAGATTTTTCATACAAAAGGATTTTCCCGCTAATTCCTGTTCCCGTGGGAATTCCTAAGTATACTATAACCTGCCCAGGTGTATGAAGAATAATTGTACCAAGTTTCGTTAAAATGCGTCGAGTAGTTTTTTTTTCTATAAGGAACATACAGACGGACAGACAGACAGACAAAAATTTTACTGATTGCATTTTTGGCATCAGTATCGATCACTAATTACCCCCTGATAGTTATTTTGAAAATATATTTCATGTATAGAATTGACCTCTCTACAGATTTATTATAAGTACTAGCGGCCGCCCTCTATCTCGAAAACGGTTCAACGTATAAAAATTTTTTTTGAACAAAATTTGTAGAGAATTTTGTATTCTACAATATTGATAATAAATACAAATACCAAAAAACCCATAGGAAATGAGATATTTCCAAAAAAAGCGCAAAAAAACCGATTTTTGTGACCTTTGACCTTAAAATTTAATAGTTGCTTACACCCTACCATATGTAGGTTTTGAGACAACTTTTAGGGTGTCAATATACAAGTATTTACAGACTTACAGCTGGGTATCTCGAATTCCGAGATTCTTACCTAATTTAAGCTTAAATGACTGGACTATATCATAAATTGCAAGCTAAATAAAAGCTTGTAATAAAGTCGGGTTTGTTCAAATTTCGAGAACGACTGAACCGACAAAAGCATTAGAAAATTTACGAAAAATAAAAAAAATTTTATCCCGTACAAAATGTTCATGGATTTTGTTATTTTTATTAAATACCTTTACGCCTGAGTTAAATGACACCGACATCAAGGTTCATCAATTTAAGTTTAAAATAATAGGCAGTAATGTATGAAGAAAGAGCTTCTATTCTGTATCTACCTATGCCCGTGTATTTTTGATCGGTGTCAAATCGGAGTTATTGGTGCGGGGTACGCGGGTGTTGCTCGCGGCGTGAAGGTCAAACGCCCAAGGTCATTGAGGACTCTAATCGCCTTAAGGTGACTAAAAAAATACCAGGAAAAGGCAGTATGAATTGTATAACCATTTGAGTACCTACCTATCTCTGTAAACGACTACATAAATAGCTTAGCCTGTCTTCAAGTAATTCTTTATAGTTAATCTCATAATTCTTATTTATTGAACAACATAATCGGCCTCACCTCCCAAGTTTCGTATAAAATCACTGATTTCAGCTTGGATACTCGTAATCATAACTTTCACAAACGTACGATTTTGATTAGATATCTTCTTAAATTATGACATAATATTATGTAGGTACAATGGGATTGATTTATGAATGGACGGATACGGATATAACAAATATTCAATTAAGTAGTAATTCTAATGGCCGTTTTCACCATAAATCCCTATTTTTTAAGTGATCCCTATGAAAACGAAATTCCTGTTGTGTTATCATAGGTAAGGGTCACTTAAAAATTACGGATTGATGGTGAAAACGGGCATAACTCTCTCTTTTTACGAAAATTTTAATCCACTACTTGAGAAATCCATTTCTACAGAGACTTGAAAAAGCTTGCCATCCTTATCCTTCAATTCACTTAGCTAAAAGAGGTATTATACGAGTATATCATTAAAGAAATGAAAAATGTATTTCCCTAATATCTATGCAATGATGGCCTCGTAACGTTAAGTGTTCTATTAGTTCTATTGCTACCTACTAGTATATAATTATGTAATTATTGTATTTGCACCGTAAAATTTTTGCTGCGGGCCGCTGAAATACACATTATCGCTATTTGATTAAAGAGTTTTTGATTATTGATGTAGATAATAAACTAATAAATTATCTAGAATGTTTATTTTAGGAGTAATTAATTATAGTTGTTATGTACCTACATATTATACCTAATTAGTGGTTATTATGCACAAGGCACAACCCCTTTTTGGATTGCTCTCGCTGAAATCATACAAAAAGTTACCTTTACCTTATTTTGAAATACATTACGAAACTGAAATATTTGGTATGTATGAGTGTAATGTATGTTTAAGCTTGAGCAGACTCTACATTATGTAAACTTTTGCATATAATTCAAAATATGTAAATTAATTACTATCAGATCTCTATTACTTATTAACTGCGGATCCCTAAGAAGTATGCAGTTATTAACTTCAAATGAAGAAATGTTACTTGATAATTACATAATAACACCCTTGATATTGAAACTAACACTTGCAAAAGTGAAAGAAGTGTCGAAGGAAGTATTAAAAGTCGAGAATATATTCGAAGTTAAAAGAATAAACATGGACCCTACTAAACAATCATACGCTTTCAATACTACTGTTACTCTTTGGATAATATTTGGGTTATGGTCAAACAAATCATCCAACAAATTCTATAAATGGTATTGCTTCGTTTTCGTAGCTTTGACTACGGCGTTACACTTCGTTTTTTACACATTGAATTTAATATACACCCCACGAAAGATCGAAATATTCGCAACACAGGCCGTGTACTACTTTTCTTCAGTTTCTGGACTATTCAAAATCGGCACGGTCCTCACAAAACAGCAAGAAATATTATCCACGTTTGAAATTATTGACTGCAAAGAATTTCTTGGAAACTGTTCAGAAACTAAGAAATATCTTCAAGAATTTAGAAGCACATATTATCGATATTTTCGACTGTATTTAACGTTCTGTATGTGTTGTGCTGGCGTATTTCTTTGTGGTTTGCCCTTAGTGAACTACTTCTTCCGACATGAGGACCTGAAACTACCTGTATGCGAATATTATTTCCTGACCGACGAAGTCCGAAAGAACTATATTTTCTACTGGTTCGACTACCAAATACTGGGCCTTATTGTAACAATCGTGTATAATGCTACTACTCACACGTTTCTGTGTGGGTTAATATTAATGGGAATAACTCAGTTTAAAATACTGAATTTTAATATCGCTAATATTCGACTTGATGAAGACATTGAGATCAATAATCAAGAAGAAAGGGAGCAAGCGTTAATTAATAAACTTAACCAATGTTTGAAACACTACGACATCATCCTTAAGTAAGTGATTAACTTCTAAATACATATGCTTATTGTTTACATCTCCTGGAGATGGCTACAACTGCTTTTCTATTATTTTCTTTTCTCGTTGTTACAGGTATTGTGAAAATGTTCAAAATATAGCAGACGTCTTTTTCTTTGTACAATTCAGTTTGGCGGCCATAACCATATGTTTCTGCATGTACATGCTTATTTTGGTACCAGCTTGTTTTTAGAGTTCTGTAGTGAATCACGTTATTATTTCTTTCGGCTATTTAGTGAAACTTATTTCCAACATCTACTTCTTTTTTCAGGATTTAAGTGACAAGGACAAGGTTTTCACAACATGTTTCATAAGCGCCATGCTACTAGAAAATTACACGCCTTCCTTTTTAGGAAGTCATCTTACGGCTGAGGTATGTTTTTGTATTTTATAATACATTAATCCTTATTGCTAGTAACTATGTCTGTGAATTGTCAGTCATTTATTGTTTTTCACAGAGCGATAATCTGCGAATTGCAGCGTACAGTTGCAATTGGACACCTTGCTCGCACTCCTTCAAGAAAAGTCTCATATTGCTTATGGAACGTGCACAGAGGCCTGTGGTTATCGTCGCCCTTAAAATGGTGCCCATAAATTTAGAAACCTTTGCTTCGGTAAGATTCTTTTTACTCTTTCTCATGAAATATGCTTTAAATTTTTTTAATGTCTACCCTGTAATTGTGTTTTTCAGATGGTAAAAACGGCCTACTCATTCTTCACTCTGCTCAGTGGTGCACAAGAATAAATTCAAGAAAAGTATTCTATTAGAAAAATATTTGGATGACACCTATTTTGCACATTAGTATTATATTTTTCACGAACACTAGTAAACTTAATAATAGATAAAATATTCTGAAATAGTTATAATTTATGTTAATACTTATTGTCCTATTCAAGATTCTTTTGTGATAGCGTAACATATTATCATGTATTCTGTTATTGATAAATAATGATAAAGTAATTAATAAATCAGTCAGTGTCAGATTATTCAGATAGGTAATCAGTCATTGCGTAATAATTAAATAAATGGTTTACAATTTAAATAAATGGTTGCGTACCTCTAGATGAGATAATTATGGTAGAGTTTGAAGTTTGCCCAGTGATAATAATATAGAAAAGTATTATCTCTCGTTTGTAATAACGTTTCTGAGTTTATGTTAAGGCCGGGTAGCAGAGAAAATGGCGAAAATGAGGTTTTCATTTTTCATTTTTGAGGTACTAAACAGTAAAATTAAAGGCTAAGATTTTTATTGGGCATAGTTGAGGATATTTTCTAGGGCTATTAACGGATGGAAACACGATTTGATGAAGTTGACTCGATAGAATAAATTCCCAAAGTTACCTCTATTCGTTTTCTATTTATGGTTTTATTTTTAAAATAAGCGATTTTAGATTCTAAATCTTTTACTAAACTAAAGTTCAGAAATAACTTGAGGGCTTTTAACGGATGAAATTTTTATATTGCGTCTTATTTAGTTACTATGTTAAAAAATGTGGAAAAAATCGTCCATGACGGCTTGGACAATCTCAATCAGTCGCGCGGTGGCGCTTACGGAGGACGGACGCGTGTCAGTTTTTTGGTCGTGACAGTTCGCGATTTGTCAATATTTTTGACAATGATGACTTTGATGAGTCACAGTATAATAATATCAGTGTTACTGGAGAAAGCTGAAATTCAATTCAATTTTGTCTACCTATTGAAATTTAAATCGTTCGCATCCTTTTAAACGAAGACTCTACTCATGATTCATAGTACATTCCTCAAATATGAGACAAAACCAATGAGTTAAAATTACATTTTAATAGTACCTACATACAATCGTTAGAAGAGCACACTGACACAAATAAATAATAAAAAATACTGTCTAAGGTCTGTAGCTAAAGTTCTAAGCTGTAAGATAGAAGAATCTTCTAGCCAAAAAGATGGCAGATGCAGCAGATGTCAACGGATTTAAGACTGGACTGGCACCACCTTGCAATGTCATCCTCTCATTATTATCTGTAATGTAAATTATTTTTAAAATGTATTTAAAAAATAAAATGTTTGTTTTATTATTTCAATAATCTGACCTCTCAACTCAACTACACTACACAAACACCTTTGTTCGCAACTGTACTGATGAAACCTCGATATTATACCGTTCATTTAAAATGGCAATTTTTTTGCTGCGGTAATGCACTCCAGGTAACCGTGTGTGATGCTTATTGCTCATAGTGATTTTCGATACAGAGCCCCGTACATACGTTAGGTATACATAAATTATGATAGACAAACAAATGTGTATGCAATTTTAGTATGATATTTTTATTTTTTTTTTATCTTTGAACACAATGTCTGAACGGTATCAATGTACAAAAAAAGAGTGTGATGAACATTTCCAGGCTTTGAAAAAATTTATATCTAATTGCAACTGTCAAAATTCTATCCTATTGGATGAATCTTGTACAGATAGTTTTCAGTCTGGTTGTGAGTCACCACCTACTCTAAACACCCTAAACAAAGACTACTGTCCTAGGATATCACACACATTTACCAGCGGCTCCCCAACTAAAAATATTGAAAAAACCAACATAGTAATGTTCAGTGATGAGTTAGGCAAAAATATGGGCCAACTTATTAATAGTTACTTGGGACAAAGTGTAATCAACCACTGTTTACCGGGTGCTTCCTATTTACAAATTATGAGAAAAATAACAAATTATTCGTTCTCAATAAATACCACATTAGTAATTTTAATAGGAAATAGGGGCAATGTAGGCAAAAAAGACCTACTAAATATTTTTGATAGCTTATGTTTACTTAATGTAGATAAAATAATTTTGTTCACATTCCCCTACAGTAGAAGCTTGCCACAGGAGGAAAATAATTTAAGATATAAATTGAATTTGACATTGAATACACTGACATATAATCAATGCAAATTCCATGTAATTGACATTAACAATTATTTAAAAAATAAATGTTTATTGACAATAGATAAATATAATTATCTAAATAAATATTGTAAAAGACGAATAGCGAATTCGCTATCATATTTTATTAAATACTTAGCCATTAATTTGGCTAGCCAAACTGCTTTTATTGAGCAGAACATGGATGTTCGACCCTTGGAATCTGTTCCAAATCATAATTTAAATTACATCGTAAGACAATAGAGGATAACTCTGGCATACAAAATTCGGGTACAAAGAAATTTAACGGTTTTAATTTAGTGCATCAAAATGTACAAGGCTTCTCCGGCAAAGACTTGGAAATTGAGTTATTTATCCAAGAATTGAATATTCATGTCTTATGTTTAACGGAACATTGGCTCAGGCAATATGAACTAATGCTGAGCATTAATAGTTATAAGCTTATTAGTTCATTCACTAGAGAGTTAGCTATTCGTGGAGGGTCACTAATATTAATCAATGATAAATTAAAATGTAAAGAGCGTAAAGATATTGTATCTCTCTCTGTTGAGCGAACTATTGAGCTGTCATGTGCAGAACTGGACGACTATGTTATTGTATGTGTATATAGACCCCCATCTAGTAACTATGAATTATTTGAAACCACAATGGAAGAGGTACTTAGAAGAGTGTGTAATAGTTCAAAGAAAGTAGTTGTATGTGGAGACTTTAATATCAATATAATAGAAGATTCCTCTCTTTCAATACGGTTTTTAAATTTATTCAAATCTTTTAACTTGTTAAATCTTTTCTCTGAACCAACTAGGGTGACTCCAACATCAGCTACTTGCTTAGACAATATATTCTGTAACTGCTTAGTGCTAGAGAAATCAATAATAAATTTTGTTAATTCTGATCATTGCGGTCAAATAGCGTCATTTCAACACCATTTTGTGCCATCGAGCAAGGAAATAGAATATAGACCAGTCACTGCATCCCAGAAAGACAAATTTAAATCTCAAATATCTAATAAGGTCCCACTTTTGCATTATTTTAACTGTAGTGTAAATATTTTATATGAGCAATTATTTGAATTAATTAAAAATGAGTTCAATAAAACTTTTCCTAAGAAAACAATTATTATTAAAAACAATAAAACTAAATTCAGTGACTGGGCTACAGTAGGTATTTATATTAGTAGGAAAAAAATGTTTGAATTATATGGTAGAAAAGCCTATAGTAGCGACCCGGACTTTATAGAATATGTAAAAAAATACTCAAAAGTTTTTAAACAAGTTTGTACTATGGCAAAATCTATTTACATACGTGACAAAATTAAAAACTCTGGCAACAAAATTAAAGCTACTTGGAATTGTATTAATAAAGAAACTTGTAGAATTATATCTCGGGATGACACATTCGCATTAAAAATTGATAATAAGTATATTAAATGCAATGATAAGGTAGCAAACGCATTCGAAGATTACTTCTCAAATGTACCAATCATAACAACAAGCAATCTTAATTCATGTTCATATCAGGCAATGTCTCTTCTCGAGGGTTGTGTTGATGTTTGCAATAGCCCATTAAAATTTAGACAAATAGACCCCATAGTTATTATAAAAACTTTCAAAGAACTAAATATAAAAAAGACAGAGGATATATGGGGCATATCAACAGACATAATAAAACCCATCATTCCTCTTATAGCTCCCCATTTAGCTCATATCTTTAATGAATGTATTAACGAAGGTCAGTTCCCTACCCTGATGAAACATAGTAAAATCATACCATTATTTAAAGCAGGAGACAAAAGTGACCCATCCAACTTTAGACCTATATCGATACTACCTGCGCTCAGTAAAATATTTGTAAAAATTATTTTCAATCAACTACTGTCTCATTTCAACTTAAATAAACTGTTTCATGAAAAACAATATGGGTTCACAAAAGGGAAAAGTACGACCGATGCAGGGGTTGCTCTTATCAAACACATTTTCGATGCTTGGCAGGAGAAAAAAGATGCTATTGGTGTATTTTGTGACTTATCGAAGGCGTTTGACTGTGTTGATCATCAAACTCTGTTATTTAAGCTAGAACATTATGGCGTATCAGGCAAGGCCTTAAGCCTATTACACTCTTACCTCTCAGACAGATTACAAAAAGTAAATATTCACGGAACTAACTCTTCGGGCGCCCCCCTAAAAATGGGAGTGCCCCAAGGCTCAATACTGGGACCATTGCTCTTTCTGATTTATATAAATGATCTACCTTTTTATTCAAAGGACCTTTGTGAGATAGTATTATTTGCTGATGACACTTCTTTAATTTTTAAAACTGACAGGCGTCAGGATATATTTGACGACGTGAATAATGCTCTTTCCAAAGTATTAGACTGGTTTACAACTAATAATTTGCTATTAAACGCAAAAAAAACTAAATGTTTAAAATTCACTATGCCTAATGTTAAACAAGTTAATACTAATATTACAGTAAATAATGAACGCATTGAACTGATAAACTCTACTGTCTTTCTAGGTATTACCCTAGACTGTAAATTACAATGGGGCCCCCATATTGCTGCCTTGGCGGGAAGACTTAGTTCAGCTGCCTTTGCGGTGAGAAAGATCAAAAACTTGACTGATGTTGAAACAGCAAGGCTTGTATATTTTAGTTATTTTCATAGTATTATGTCTTATGGTCTTTTACTGTGGGGCTCAGCAGCAGACATATAATCAATTTTCATTTTACAGAAAAGTTTTCGCTTAGAGAAGTTTTTAAAGAAATCAATATATTGACTGTGGCTTCGCAATACATATTTGATAACATTATGTATGTCCGTAAACATATACATTTATTTACTAAGAAAAGTGACGTCCACTCATTTAACACGAGACATAAAAATAAACTTGCTGTTCCATCATTTAGGTTGCATAAGATAGGTAATTCATTCTTGGGGAAATGTATTACCATATTTAACAAAATACCACACAACCTTGTCGAATTGCCAATAAACAAATTTAAGATACATATAAAAAATACCCTTATGTCCAAAGGGTACTACAAGGTTCGAGACTATATTGATGACAAGGATGCGTGGTCAGTTCAGTCTGCACATATTTGATGTACTTAAATTTGACTATTCTTACCGTTAGATAATTCCTGGCAATAAGTGGTGACTGAGTTTGTTCCGGCGTTTCTTCTCAGCACTTGCCATATGTTTGTCTCGAAGCGCTGGTAGGGCCCAAAAGATAAGGAGACATGTAAAGTGCCCCATAAGGGCTACCTTTTCTTTTTTTATTATTTTCTATTGACGTTCATAAGTGCCACTTGTGGTCTAAACTGAATAAATATTTTTGATTTGATTTGATTTGATTTGATTTATTAATAAACAAAAAGACTGAACAAAATTGATGCGTGTACTGATTAATTAATTAATTATTAATTAATTAACCACATGCAAAGCTTTGTGAATTGCAACAACTATAATTTATTATCCAAGCTCTAAATAATCGCTACTACGAGTAACTGATCATAAAATGTTTTTCCAATCGCTCAAGCTCCCGAGGATCTATCGTAATCTTGAAATTCTTTTAGCCGGCGCGGAACTTCCGGAGGGTCGGGTGACGCCACGCCTCTTTGAACCGTGTTTACTTTGGCAGTTATATTCTATGTTTATTCGATTCTAAAATATATTCCCAAAAATTTTGAAAGTTGTTTTAATTTGTATCACTTGGATATGATTTGTATTAGAAAGTACTGTGAGTGTGACGCTTGAACGGAAGGAAGTCAACCTAACCTAACCAACTGCGTATTTCCAAACTGCGTATTTCTATACTGTGTAGCCGCGAGAGCTCTTTGGCGCGCTGTCTTCGGCGAAGTATTGCGCGCGCAGATTTTGACAGCGCGAAATACCTACTTTAGCAGAAATACCAAGCCTTAATACCAACACCTAAAACATAGACAATCACTATAAAGTCAACCGAGACCGGTTTTTTACTCGTGGCCCCACTAATTGAAGTCCTAAACGGTCTCATAATCCACCAGCTTTTGGATTCGAGTTCACCTTATAAGTAATAATTATAACCTTTAAAAAAAAACCGACTTCAAATGCGTGAACACAAATAATACCTATTCAACAAAAAAATAATCGTTCAAATTGGTTCATAATCGGCGGAGATATTGCGTATAAAAAAGTTCATCCCCAATTTTCCACCCTTGGGGGTGAAATATTTTCTTCAAATTGGCATGAAACCACCCTTTTAATAATACCTATTCAACAAAAAAATAATCGTTCAAATTGGTTTATAATCGGCGGAGATATTGCGTATAAAAAAGTTTATCCCCAATTTTCCACCCTTGCAGGTTGTTTTTTTTTATTATTAAAAGACAATGCCGGAAATTGGCGTCTTTTTTTTTTCGCGCGGCCATCGACCAAACCTTGTTTTTTGATTACAAAATAGTGTAATAAACCAAACTTACTATGACATGTATACCTCTAAACTTAGTCTGAACTGAGTTACGAGCATTAGAAGTTTGATGATTTTCATACCTAGATTTGCTTTTTGCGCGCAAGTTTTGTAAGAAATTGCAACAAAATAGTGACATTGTATGTGTGAACAAACAATACCATCCATTAAAGGCTCCAGACATCAGTATGCAGCAGAATCAGCGCAATAAAAAAATAGCGCAATATTTTGTTGCAATTTCTTACAAAACTTGCGCGCAAAAAGCAAATCTAGTATGTAAATCATCAAACTTCTAATGTTCGTAACTCAGTTCAGACTGAGTTTAGAGGTATACATGCCATAGAAAGTTTGGTTTATTACACTATTTTGTAATCAAAAAACAAAGTTTGGTCGATGGCCGCGCGAAAAAAAAAAGACGCCACCTTCCATACAAAATCTGGCATTGCCATTTAAATGGGACCACCCTTGAGGTATTACCTACCCAAGTAGCATTTTACTCCATTTAAGAGTTCAATAGTCGTTCACATGTAGGGTCATATGTTCAACAATGAAACACTAAAATTTCAAAGTCTCATAAAACTCTTATTTTCATAGATAGAAGTCTAATTTTTGACAGGTATGTAGGCAATTTTATTGGGTATAGGATGGCATTAATGTTTTTTTTAATTGATGTTTAATCAATCAGCAAAAAAATAAATTCACATAAATTGGAAATGTTTCATTGTGTCCACTGTTGTGTACACAATGAAACACCTCAAATTCAACAATGAAACATAATAATTAATTGTGTGTCAACAATGAAACACTAACAATTCAATATCTCGTACACCTTTTGTTTTTACAGTTACCAGTCTAATTTTTTGAAGCTACATAGGTAACTTAGTTGGGTAGGTATCGGATGTCATTTATGTTTTTTTTTTAATAAATTTGTAATCAATGAGCAAAAAAATAAATACAAACATATTGGAAATGTTTCATTGTGTCCGTTTTGATGTACACAATGAAACATTACAATTTTAATAATGAGACATTATAATTAAGTGATTGATTCCTATTTATTGAATTTATGAAGTAGGTGAATAATAAAAAATGCCCAAGTCCATTCAAAAGGTTTTATTAATAATTGAAATTTAATCAGACTCATCAGATTACCTATAACTGGTTCAGATAGCTCCTTACTATTTACTATTATATTTATGGCACTCTTTGATTAAACAATTATGACATAGGTACGACTTTAAGGCACTTACATTTATCTTATAAAATTATAAAATCACAAAAAAGTTTGATACTTAGCTATAAAAATTGCAGAGATCACTTTAAAATTAAGATAACAATTACCGACTAATAAGTCTCAAATTTACGAATATCACAAGTCTAGGAGAACAAATAATTGACAATAAACTACCAACGATTAATAATTGCCAGTTTACGACAAATACAAATAATCAACACAAAATAAAAAAGAAACATAATATCAAAATTAACAGCAGAAAATTAAAAC
Organism: Ostrinia nubilalis; assembly: GCF_963855985.1. Taxonomy (NCBI): domain Eukaryota; kingdom Metazoa; phylum Arthropoda; class Insecta; order Lepidoptera; family Crambidae; genus Ostrinia; species Ostrinia nubilalis. The sequence continues at coordinate 6,268,296 of NC_087088.1, read as the reverse complement.
TTAACGTACTTAACGTAACTTCATAGTTGGTTCTATGCGGACAGGAAAGACATAAGTAGAGTTTCTGGATTTAGATCCATTTATTTGTGGCGGAGGAAGAATCATTTTTATCTCATCTACGTGAATTTCTGAAAGGTCAGGTTCCAAAGGCCTGTAAAATTTCATATTGTCTTTTATTTTTAGCCTCATGAACGAGGCTCCGAATTTTTTATTACTAATGACTTCTGTGATCTGCGCGACGTAGTATACCTTCAGTTTTTTTGAGTCCAGTAAAACAAGCACGTAATCACCTTCTCGAGGTAAACGAGTAATTTTTTTGAAATTTTCTGTTATCAAAGGCAGGCCATCTTCATCTAGATCTTCATTTGATTCGCTCATATCAGAATCACCTTGTTCCGTGTAAATTACTTCCTCATCTTCATCACTACTTGTTTCTGATTCAATCCTTATGATTTTTGGTTTCTTTTTTCGTCCTTTTTCACACAAAACTGGCCGTTTAATTCTATTTGCCGCTGATTTTCTTTCTTGTGTTCTTTTTCTTTCTTCAACTATCCGATCTTTTTCGGGAGTGTCCGTCGCCACTAAACTTTTGCCGAGCTTTCTTGGCTTTCGCTTTCCAGTACGTGGACCAGTTTTTAATGGAGCCATAAAGTCCCTAGGAGATTTGAAATCAATCTGAATACCAGAAGTACTTGCTCGAATTTCTTGTTTAGGAGGAGTCATTTTTCTAAATAGTGAAGTAGAACTTGATTCTTTAGACTTTGTCGTAAGAATTTCGATATCATTGACACCACATGGAGCTACAGTGGCGTGTGCGGGAATTTCTTGAAATACATTGTCAGCTTCAAGTATTGATGGACTATCAGCTCTTGTAACATCAGATAGGGGACTCTCAGCACGTTCAACCTCTAAATAAGGAATAGCAAGATTCTCCCTCAGTTCATCAGGAGCAGTAACTGTAGTCTGAATTGGTTCTGTTTGCTCTCTGTCGGTCACCAATGACGGCATGAAGTCGATTTCTGTAAAAATATCTGAGTCATACGGAAAAATACCACATTTTTTGAAAGCGGACGTAATATTGACTGGCGTCATTGCTTTTGGGTACGCCTCACCCACACACTCAGCAACATTGTAAACAGTCAATTGCTTTCCAGGATGCCTCATTAGCCATGAATCTACAGCTCTATTATAATAACCTTTAAAGGGTGCATTTAAACCCACGTCAAGGGGCTGCATCTTTGCGGTCGTATGTGGATGCAGTGTAAGCACTGTTACTCCAGATTTTTTGGCTAAATCTAAGGCTTCGATACTGAGGTGGGATTCATGGTTATCCATTATGAGTAGAGCTGGGTTTTCTGGGCTCGCAGACGTGTGTTTGATAAAATGTTCCATGACTTTTATGAAAAGCTCTGCATTCATCCACCCAGTTGGAGCTGCAAGTCCTAGAGATCCTGTTGGAGCGCCATTTAACATTAAATCTCTAAAATTCTTCCTCGGAAAAACAAGAACTGGAGGCAACGCTTGTCCTGAGGCACATACAATTGCACACGTTGTAACCAATATACCCCGTTCACCGCTAGTTATCTTACAAATATTGTGCTTGCCCTTTGGAGCCATAACTTTTTGTGGCTTTTGAACGGTTGTTGTAGCAGTTTCGTCCAAGTTGTAGATTCTACAACCGTTTCCAAAGGAAGGATGACGCTCCATGACATTTTTCAGATTATCAAAGAAAGACCTGATAGTTTCTTTATTGAAAGCGGTCGCACGCGCCATGCTGCAGGCTTCAGGCTTCTTTAGTGTTAATTCTGGATGCCTTGATTTGTATGACCGAAGCCATTCAACACCTGCCATTCGATCTTTTTCCCAACTAGTAGGACATTTAATATTATTTACTTTCGCCATTTGATAAGCAATACGACGCACATCTTTGGAGCCTAAGCCGTAAAATTTCAATGCACATTCTTCGATATATTCTTTAAGTGCTGTTTCTTGAGCGACTGTAAACGTTCTGTTAACTTCGTAGTTAGGAGTAAATCTACGACCTGGTAAAGACGCATCATCTATATTCTTATATTTCTGTACGTATCGAAACAGCGTAGGATAATGCACATTACACTCTTGAGCAGATTTTCTCAAGCTCTTTCCTTTTCTGTGCAATAGAATAGCTCAAAGCATATTATCTCCTAAATGATCACCTTTCTTCCTCTTTAGAGATTTAGTTCGCGCCATCTTAAATGAAAAATAAACATAAAATTTTAGGATAACCTAGTAATTTATAGCCTTAAAAATGATTATTTGCACGGACAGTAGATTTTGTTTGGTAGGTATATGGTATTATACAATGAAACAAGATGGTACACAATGAAACATTGTTTCATTGTGTCCATCATGCAACTGTTTCATTGTTGACTACATAGGATTTATTTTAATAACCTCAAAAAAAAATCACTAATTTGTAACACTTTTAACGTATAATTTAGTTCCACTTAGTCTATGATATATGTGTAATGCTAGGTAATCATGAAAAATATAAATTTATCAACCATATTTTTATCAAAAATCTTTAAAGAACGACAAAAATACTTACATTTTTGTGAAAAAAATAAAAAATGCTCCACAGACACGTCTTCTCACACGTGGCGCCGACACGAACTGAGGTGCGGCGGGGTATTGTCGAAAGTATCCTTACGCGATATAGTGCACGGTTTGGCAACGTAGCATTTAAGAAATATTGCAGTGTTTTATTGTGTACCACTGTTTCATTGTTGAACATCTGACCCTACTCCACAAGCTGTGTATGTCAGCTGTATACGAGCTGTATAGCTTGCTATAATGCTTTTATAGAACCAGTTTGGGCACAAATTAGACAGCCTTAAGTTCACTATGGCTGTACATTAGCAGTATAATAGCATTATAATAGCAGTTTAAGTAGTAACATCGTACTTAAGGCTGACTTACGGCACTATATGGGACGCAGTGTGAACCATACAACGTACGTGAGGATAATAAAGAGTAACAAGTGGCTAAATGCATAGCTTTCAAAGTTATAAAGTCCGACAAAAGTACTCCAATGCTACCTAAAGTTCACGTGTGTCTTAAATTATTTCCACATTTTAATATTAGTTTGGTATTTGTACGTGAGTGCCAAGAGGGAAACAACTCGGGCGGATAATCATTTATGCAAATAATAACACGGGTTTTAAATACTTAATAATGTTAATGCCATTGGGAATGCAACTTTATCGTGAAATGTATACATATTTACAGCTAAAATATTTACGCGCCTCTGTAAAAACGCGATATTCATTTTAAAATATTTAAAACTGGCTGAGAGGAAATCTACAATTTTCAGTTTTTGATATTGGATTGGCATTATAATTATATTACGGTAATTAATTATAACATGAAACCAAAACTCAATCGCTCTATCTGCGAATTTTGTGATAAATCTGCATTAATTTTGGAGATTTATTTGGTAAATATTTTAGGTTATGTAGAACAAAATGGTGGAAATGAAATACGGCTATGTGAACTGTTATAACTCCAATTTAATGCGGTGAGCGTATATTAGGTTCACATGTGTTCTGTTAGAATGCTCTTATCTATATGAAGTTCCACATTTGTACCACTACAGCGCTAATGTCTATAAATTTATTCTATTGTGAACTTATGTACAGCTTTAAGATGTACCTAGTTCAGGTCAATTGTGTATCTTTAATTCTTTCAAATACTGAAATTTTAGAGATCCGCAATAAAAATTATTAATGTCCGTTAAATCGCCTAGCCCAGGTACTAATAGTCAAGTATGAATACCTAAAGCATCAGACGGTAGTGTTCCCGGTTTAAATTCGTTTATTATGCTTGACAATTTATTCAAAGCGGAATGAGGAATACGATTTTCAATAGCCCATGTTCTTATTTTTTTTGCGAAAGGTTAAATAATTGTCCAAATCAAAATGGTATTCACTATCACTAGAACTGCAATCATCACACTCTGATATCTGTATATTTTGAAGGGAAATTTCAGGTTCAGGCATAATATTTTCCTCTGCATCATGTACAGAACCACCATGAACAACTAAAAACAGGCTTGGGGAAATGTGTAATAGAATATCACATTCATGTTCAGCTTAAAGCAAATAAGAGTAGTACTTGTGGACAAATAAACTGCTATTGATGTTAATGGACAACACATATAGTCCTTTTAACAGCCTACAGTGTACATGCGAACCATTGAAACACTTTTGTACAGATAGTAAAAAAAGGTTATTTTAATTATCACAAACAAGTTCTACTACAGCTACTAGCTGTATAACAGTCTAAAACAAGTAAACATAACAGCCTTTGGCTTTATAAATGACCACGTGTGTTCTATTAAAATGCTAGCTCTATAACATCGTACAAGTAGGCCGTTAAACAGCGGTTGCCGTATCTCTACCCTCCTGTAATGCTCTTAGTCAGATGGCTGACTAAAGAATAGTTGTTAGAGTATTATAACACCAACAATCGTATAAAAGTATAACTCTACACTAGTCTACACTCCTATAAGTCCCTTAGACAGGTATAGGTGTAATTAATTGCAATAATACAGCTTATACATCACGAGTGAACTGTACTAATGCTTTAAGTACACATTGGAACTAAATGTGAACTCTTAAATGGAGTAAAATGTTACTTGGGTATACGCCGAAAAAAGATTTGTTCAAATCGGTTCATAATTGGCGGAGTTATCGCGTAACAAACATAGAAAAAAAAACATACGGGTCGAATTGAGAACCTCCTCCTTTTTTTGAAGTCGGTTGAAAATTAAATTACCCTAGCCTTTCGTTGAAAAAGTTAATAATCAATACAATAATATTTACTTCAAATGTCACCAAACCTTGAAAAACCAGTTTGTGCGTTTAGGCCGCTCGCTATCTCCGAACCTGTGGTACCACTGGCCACATACAAAATTGTTTTTATTTTTCATGTCATACCTACCTTTTGTTTTTTTTAATTCGATCGTCTTTTGACGATATTTCTGGAATTATTGTTTTTTTGTTCGGTTATTGGTTTTATCATGCATTAAAGTGCGTTGCCATTTGTCAAGTAAAAAATAAAGATCTTTTTGGCGGGAAAGTGAAGCGTCATGTTTGATGTTTACTTGTATTTTCAAAAAGTGAGTGACGTAAGTTTACGTAGCGCTGGCTGTTGGACGTGTATGTATGATTTTTGTTGTTACTAATAAATACCCGCTTAAGTATATTTATTTAAAACTTTTTGGCACATTTTACAGAGTACCATCAGGTGAGATACAAAGCCAAAAGCTTCCTCGTTGTGGATAAAAAAAGTACAAAAGGCGAACTTAATTAGTCGTACTTATGGCATTATCTCCTCGAAGTAGAAAACTCGAGATGGTACATAAAGGATAAGGTACGTTGCATAGAAATACATTATTATTACCTTAGTTACGAGTATGGTACGAGGTGGTAAACGAGTTGATCCTAAAACCCTAGGATAAGTAAGATTTTAAAGCAATAACAAAATATGGTTGCCATTCAATTGAATATTGTATGAGAGTAATGAAAAATGACGTAAATAATACAATTAATATCGTATTCAAAATCTGTTTATTGACATTGGTATTTGAAAATCAAACTTATGTGTATGTACAATCGACATTATGTGAGCATGTGAGTGGATTTACTGTAAAATGCATGTTTAAGACGTCAATCTTCTAAATCAAATGCTTTAGTACACGTGGGTGTAAGCAATAGGACTAGAGTAGGCGATCGGGGAAGTGTAGGTGGTGGAGATCAGAGGGCTAGTGTGGACGTCAACTCTGGACTGGGTCGAGTAGGAGGAAGGGGCGACGAAGGCGTTGAACAGAGGCGCCGAACGCTTCTTGATGAAGTGGGAGTAAGTGATAGGCTGCGAGATCAGAGGAGCGGAGTGCACCAGGGGAGCGGCGGCGTAGGTCGACGTCAGAAGTGGCGTGGCCGCAGCGTATGTGGTCGGCGCGATGTAGGTAGTCGGCACCAAGGGAGCAGACCTCTTCTTGATGAAGTGCGTGGCGTAGCTCAGTTGAGCTGCTGGTACAATTGGTGAGCTGTGTAGCAGGGCAGGCGCGCTGTAGGTGGTCGCCAGGGGTGCGGCAGCGATACGCGTATTCGTGAGGTAAGTCGTCGGGGCGACATAGGCGAAAGGCGCTGATCGTTTCTTGATGAAGTGGGAATACGCGACTGGAGCCGAGTAGACTAGGGGAGGTGAGGGGTGCACAACACTGCTGGCCTGCTGCGAGATGCTGGTGACACCTGGCGAGTACACCGAGGAGTAAGCAAGAGGCGCCCCGAAAGCTGGCGCGAGCAAACCGGGCTCGGCCGCGGCCGCTGCGAAGATAGCACTCAACACCACCAACTTGAACATTGTGGTCTGTGTTGTTCGATGAACGACTGATGCCTGACAATGCAAAGTATCGTATTTATAGAAAGTAATCACAAAAGCTAAGGGCGATCTCGTTTCGAGAACCGGTGCAATACGCTCGTTCAGGAAGCTGGTATTTACAATCACCGAGGCCGACCAGAAGCTAGAACTAGTCAGTTCATCATCGTCGTGGCTTTTACACAGAATTACTAAGTAAAAGATAACAAATGCTCATTTATAGGGCAATGCAACTCACGGGTAAGCAAAAACCGACTTTAGGTATATTAGTTTCAATGTTGATTTTTACCTGAGGCACACGTGCTCGCCCTTATCACATAAAAACTTTTTTCTCTTACTAACTTCAACCTCCAAGATATCTTAACGCAAGACCGGCAAGACTAATTAATTTACGCCCGTATTCACAAACGAGCAGCAAATCGAACGCACAGCGTTGAATAGAGCTCTGTGATTGGTTCGAGTGTGACCCTGTGCGTCCGCGCGCCCTGTGAGACCTCATAGTACCTAATGTTCGTGAATACGGGCGTTAGTCTCATAGTCGAAATTGTATTTTTTTCTGTAGGTAGCATTGGTGCATACTTACGTAATTTTAGATTATAAAATCAAGCCCCTTAATGCAAAATAAAAACGACATAAGATTTACAAAAAATATACCTCCTTTGAAAAAGATTTCAATTTTGATGATAATAAACCAAGGCAATTCTTGAAGAGGACAAATTGTTGCCTTTGTTAATTTGTAAGCTTTTTTCTTGTCATGCAGAAATGTCAACATAAAACAGTCCTTTGCATCAACCAACTACATTGTTATATTTTAATTTATATCTCTTTATTCATTTTATTTCTTATTTTTAATATTTTTTTTACAATGTAAATTATAAAAAAAAACTAAAAATACATTATAAAAAAAAAAAACTTAAAAATAGTTAATCCGCTGGTAGCGGAGCAGGGCCCAAGCTACCGGTGGTCAGGGTCACAGGCTGAGGAACCTCCGGACAATGCGTGCCGTGCTGAGGATCACCGCCTTTTGAATCTGACCCTTGAGCCAACCATCTAGCGAGAGCTTCTTTAGATGTTGGTCGAAGCTCTTCGCTATTAGCCCGTTCGCCGAGACAACTATCGGGACAATGATCGTCGAGTCAACATCCCACATGGCGGTCACCTCGTGGGCCAAGTCAAGGTATTTGCTTTGTTTTTCCTTCTCGGCCTTCACGAGGTTTTCGTCATGCGGGATGGTGATGTCAACGAGCACTGCCCGACGTTGGGATCGATCAACCACCACAATATCAGGTTTATTACAGACAATAGTCCTGTCTGTGATGATAGACCGATCCCAATAGAGCAATGCATGACCATTTTCAAGAACTGGCACCGGCTGGTACTGGTAATATGGCGACTCAGATTCAAGAAGGCCGTACTGAAGAGCAAGTTGCTGATGGATGATTCTGGCTACTAGATTATGCCTGTGCAAATACTCACCGTTAGCAAGATGCGAACAACCAGAAATTATATGCCTGAGTGACTCTCCGGGACGGTGGCATGCTCGACAAATGTCGACCGTACCGTCCTTCAAGATATATTTTCGGTAGTTGTTCGTCATCATTACCTCGTCAGCAATTGCACAAGCAAAACCCTCGGTTTCCCCGAAGAGGTCACCGAAGCGTAGCCAGTTCACCGAGGCGAGGAGGTCCACATCGGGACCTGTTAGGGCCCGATAGAACCTCCCGTGCAGCTCCTTGCTCTTCCATACGTCCTTCCGATCCGCGACGCTCAGCACCTTTGGCTTGCGCCAGTTCTCGTTCGCCAAGGAGAGCGGCGTGAGGCCTTTGTCAACTGCCACAACATCGCGATGCATTCCGCACTCATTTGTAAGGAAATAATCCCTGAGACTGCACACTTCACGGTTGTGGAGGTTCTTGGCATTTAGAAAGCCTCGACCTCCCCACTTCCGTGGAATGTAAAGTCTCATTACAGATGAGCGCGGATGTAACATGCGATGCTGTGTAAGCTGCTGACGTACCTTCCTATCCAGGGCGTCAAGCTCGGTCTGAGTCCATCTTAGTATGCCGAAGGAGTATATTAGTAGAGGCATCACCCAACCGTTGAAAGCTCTTGCTTTGTTGCCGCCAGACAAAAGGCTATTAAGAACTTTTGTCAGTCGGCTACAAAAGCGTTCTTTCACCGATTTTTTGATGTCTTCTACCGATATACCTAACGATTCTGACATACCAAGATACTTATAGGTCTCAGTTTCGGAGAGAGATTTGAGTGTCATTGTCTCAGAAAGTTGTAAATTCGGAGAATTCACAACTTTTCCCCGCTCTACATGTAAGACCGCACACTTGTCTACACCGAACTCCATCCTGATGGCGTTGCTAAATACCTGTGTGGTTTTTAGCAAATTCACCAGGTCTTGTCGTTTTGGTGCGAACAACTTGAGATCATCCATGTAGAGCAGGTGACTAATGACCTCACCCCCTCTTCGAAGCCGATAACCAAGCCCTGAATCCTTTAACAGAGTGCTAAGAGGATTCAGTGCTAGGCAGAACCATAAGGGACTCAAACTGTCACCCTGGAAAATGCCTCGCTCAATCCTTATGAAGTTCAATGGATCAGGAGACCTCTCACCACCACCTGGCTGCCGAAGGACTGTAGTCCACTGCCCCATGCATGAGCGTAAAAAGGATCTCAGAGTTGCATCAACCTTATACAACTCTAAAATCCTCTCCAGCCATGAATGAGGCACCGAATCATAGGCCTTCTTATAGTCAATCCAGGCAGCAGAGAGAGCTTTCCTGCTCCGCCGAACTTGTTGGCTAATGGTCATGTCTATGAGGAGGAGCTCTTTAGTACCACGAGACCCAACCTTACATCCATTCTGAGCAGGGGCCAAAATATTGTTCGCGACAATATGTGTGTTAATTTTTGTGGTCAGAATAGATGTAAGGAGCTTGTAGATGGTAGGCAAGCATGTGATTGGTCTGTAATTTTTTGGGTCCATGGTACTACCAGATTTGTAGAGCAAGGTGGTGACACCGGTAGTCATGAAGGCTGGAAGGGACCCGAGCTCGAGGGCTTCTTGAAATTGTGTTGCTAAGCGGTCATGTGAGCATCGAATCCATTTAATCCAAAAGTTGTGCAATCCGTCCGGTCCAGGGCTCTTCCAGTTCTGGGCCGTACTGATTGCACTACTAACGTCTTCGGGATCTATAACAATAGACCCCATAGATTCGATGGACTCACATTCACGCTCAATTACACGCATCCAATCACCCTCCGTATGTTCAACGGGCATCGACCAAATGCCACGCCAGAAATCAATCATGGTATTGACATCTGGTAGCTGCCCGTCGCTCACACGTTGATCAGATCCCTCCCATCTCCGGTACACCCTCCTCTGGTCACTTTGAAAGACGCGATTTTGCCAGTATCTGTTCACGCGTTCTTTATAGCGACGAATACGGTTTGCCCATGCATAGACTTTTTGCTTTAGGTAGTCAATGCGTTCTGTGACACATGCCATGTAGTCCTGAGGTAGAACGCCAGTCCCAGCAAAGGCTTGTGCCACAAAACGCATGACTCGGGGGCGGTTATTGCCCCGTCTAAAACAGATTAGCTTTGCAATGAGAGTTCTGAATGCATTAATACGCCGCTCGATCCGTATTTGCCACGCGGGTGTCATCCCGGCAGGACGCGCTGCTCTGTCCGAGTCCGGGAACTGGACACCAGCAACACGACAAACCGCAATGGCACCACAATATAGGATCGAGTGGGTATCAAATAAATTTGCACTAGTCTGCATATATGGAATTAACAATGCATTCAGAGCTCCCATTAACGCCAAATTACGTCTATGAGTGGGCAAACGCGGTAGTCGAGGCCTAGAATCTGACGTGAACCGATACTGACCAATAGCGTCCTCCAAAGCCCTCCTCAATCGCTCACTCACCTGGTTACTTACACTACTCGGCAAATCCCCCTCATCAACACCAGAGGCTACCCCCGCCGCTTGTGGTGTCGATGGCGACACCGTAGGCGACGCCGGGGCAGGGGGCTCCGACATCAAGAGGGGGGTTGTCCGAGCAGGCATCGCCTCCAGGCGGAGTCGATCAAGTACAGACTGGTCCAACAGCCTGCACCGTTGAATAGCCCGCACTTGATCCGATAATCGTTGGGCAGAAACGGTGATGGTCGGCTCAAGGTTCTGAAACAAAGGTAGGATCCGATCACGATACGCAGTCAGGACGGTTCCCCCTTCTGTAGCCCCATAATAGGCGCGCATGCAGTTCTCATTCATGGTTTGAGTCCATCGCATGCGGCGCACTACACCACCGGTAGCGGGGGCCATGCGCGAGGCAGGTTGCCTCGCTGACCCCAAGCGTGCCGGCAGCGGCGGACGTCCCCGTCGCGCAGGTCGTGGTGGCGGCGGCGGCGTCGCTGGCCCGTCTTCGCCGCTCGACGCGCCCGTGGCGGGGGGAGTCACGAACTCCTCTCCCGATGAAGAGCACGAGGACGATGACGAGGACAGGGCCCGAGGCGGTCGTGGTGGTGGGCGTGCGCGTAGTATCATAATCTGTCAGTTGATGAGGTTGACGTAACACATTATTCCGGTGTTGTATTCAACAAAGGTAATGTTCCACAAGCATCCCTTCCTCCTCGTCTCTTTCTCTTGCATCGCCAGCTCATTATCACTGATAATAACAGACCGATTCGAAGTATTCAGGGATATGTCACTTTGGTCCATCTTGCCTATTACACGAACACAATAACTGTCTATTGGATATATTGATATTAATCTGCACAAACATAAATAAACTAAGAAATGACACAGCGCAAACAATATTTTAATAGTAAAATGTCCATATTTCCATAAAATGATTAAGGATAATTTGGAAACATGACATTACCGGGTGACAGATTTTTTTTTATATTTTTAGCCGTAGTTACTGAGTAAATATAAAACAGGTTTGGTTTTTTAATGGTTTTTTTCTTAAATCAGGTAAGGAAAAAACAGTATATTTTTTCTTTTTTTCTTAATTCAGGTTCAAATTCTTTATTAAATAAATAATAACGGGGTCCCAAATACATACTCTCAATATTACGTACTTAGCTCGTGTTTTCAAAACACTGTTTGGTTTATTAATGAATTCGTCAATAATACTTATTTCAAATTTAATTTAAAACATTGAGACTCAATTAGTTAAAGATTTTTTACATCTACAGTTTTAAAAAAATAAACAAACATGCTTCAGTTTTATTTCACAAATAAATAAGTAATAAAGAAACGTTTTATTTCACAGTGCTGATTTATGTGGTCTTAGCCTTGGGCGAATGGTGGAAATATGTTTGTGCTGAAGGTGTAGATTCCGGTGCTGAAACAAAAAAAAAATCAATATAACAGAAACAAATACAATATTAGTATAGTTTCCACCAAAGCGGAGAAGAGAGGAGACGAAAGATTTGTTAACCAATCTTTGCTCAACTTCAGTTCGGAAATCTGATTAGTTATTCAAAACACATCTCTCATCTCCTTTTCTTACTAGTTTGGTGCAAACCGAACTTTAACTGGAGAAAATCTGCTTAGAAAAGTTTTCTCGTAGCTACAATCGTTAAGGTATCTCATTTTTAATTATATCAGTCTCGGAAATCCACCCTGGAGCTGGTGAACTTTGATATATTTACCTAGTCTTAGTTTCAGTTCCACCAAAGATTGCGTCTTTGTCTCCAGAGCATGACATCGTGATGGCTTGGTCATAGCTGTCGCATTTGGTTCCAACAAACTTGGCCCCGTTGGTGATTTCGCTGGTGAGGGACTCAGCGTAGAATGCATAGGCGTAGGTGTGGGAGCAGCTGACGTCAGTAGCACAGCCAGGCTGGAACGAGCCTCCATTAGGGTAAAAGTCGAGGTCACCCAAGGGATGGTCGTAGCCGAGGATCCCAGCCGTGGTGTGGAGGACTTCCACAAGAGTGGCGTCGTCGGGGTTCAGACGCTCGGGGTGGTGAGTCCAGCCTACCAGAGACGGGTCCAGAGCTGAAAATATAAAATGCGATTTCAGAAATCTATGACGTATATAAGTATTTATGTTATCAACAAAAGGTATGTTTTAACTACAAACTTTAAAATTTTCTTAGAATAAGTCAATAAAGATTTGAGAAGATCTGTTCAAACTTCAAAGAACACTAAATACCTAAACTAAAAATAAAAATAAATTAAAGCTATTCAACACGATCCACATACCAAAGATATGGGGAACATTGCCATTAATGAGTCTTGCAGCAATTCCTGCAACGTGGGCACCCAAGCCGTGTCCGACAAAACGGATCTGGTTGACGTCATAGCTTAACTCCGCTATGATGACGTCATTGATGAAGTTCGCGATGATTCGGCCGCACTGAGGCGCTTGGGATAGGCCTTCAGAGTACATGGAGGAGCCAGGACTCCAGTCCACAGCGAATATGTTCACATCTTCACGGGCCAGGTGGTCTGCAATAAAAAAAGGTTATTTAGGTAAGATTTTTTTATATGTTTAACTTATCTGATCTGAAATGAGACGTGAAGACTTATGTCAACGTTATTATGGGTGTATTTTGTAAACAAAAAGTGCTTCTGTGACTACGGTCATACGTCATAAATGGCGGTGATGATTACAGATGTGTACTTTGTGGTACCTACTCAAGAGAAAAAAAGTCCCGCAGTATTTCACCAATAGCACATTTAATATTTATTTAGTTACATTTCGACAGCTGAGTTAATATTCGTGCTTCGAGAAGCGTCATATCTCCCCATGATTCGACTCACCTCTCACTATGAAGGCTGCGAAATTACCACCGACACCCTGACCGCTGGTGTGGATGCTGATGATCGTGGGCAGCATTGGGTTATATACGGTAGAGTTCAGCAGGGAAGCGAAAGTTGGCAGCACTGGTCTGCTCTCTTGGGGATTTTGCCTGAAAAATTATAAAAAATAATAAATATCAAATAACGAAGCTAGTGTTCCCAATTTGATTTATAGCAATCGTCGTTAACTCACGCCCGTATTCACTAACGATGCTTGCTTAAGTGAAGCAGCAAATCGAACGCACAGCGTTGAACTCTGTGATTGGTTCGTGTGTCACCCTATGCGTCCACGCGCACTCTGAGACCTTTGAGTTTGTGATTTTTGTTTATGTAAAAAATATTTGACAGAATTCAGTGCAACCTTCTGTTTCTCTGTGGTAATTTATTTTAACATCTGTTCTGATCTTAACGAAAAATAAAGGTAGAAAACTTACCGTGTAAATAAGTGAAACACTACATCCCCGGGCTGTAAGCTGTGTCCTGAGGCTGGAATCGAAAACAACGAAACGTAAGTGAAACGTATTTTATAGTATCGGAAAATATTTTATTTATGTTTAATAGTATTGTAACTATATTTTTTACCTGCAATTGCAACACTCAAGACCAAAAGATACTTCAATGTAGCATGCATTATATCAAACCACTGACTGACTAAAGAGTACCATCGGCGAGTTCCCAAATTGTATTTTATAATAACTTGTATTTTATTATCATAAGAATAATGATTTCCGAGTATACATCATAATCCGTTAAAGATAACGTATTCAGCCAATCGAAGTGTCCTAACTAATTACGTAGGTATTGTCTTTAGCTCCATGTAGATCATGATCTGAAAAATCCCCAGATAATTAAACAATTTCCCGCGTAATTGATATTACTTTTTTAAAAAGCTCGATAATTTTATTGACACAGCACGATTTAAAAATTTCGTCTTAGCCTAAGGGGGCGGGGTTCACCTCCTAACTAGTCTAAATAAAGTCCCGAAATCAGAAATTGTGTTCCAGGCATTTCCCTCTACTACACCGAAGTTAAAGAATTCATTGACTGGACTATTATAAATATCTCCAATTAAAAAAAAACTTAATACTGGCTGCATCGCATGAACTGGCTGCGAACCTTAATTTATGAAAAAAATTGTGTTGCTCGTCATCGAAGCTGATTTGATTTTATCCGGGAGTTTTGCGCGGGAAACGCAATGACAGTAAATACTCTAATTTCTAAAACGTTTTTACTCGCAACTGTGGTGAAATATTTTCAATAATGTACAATTGGAAAAACAATGAAGGAAGGAAGGAAGGAAGGAAGGAAGGTAAGTGAAAGAAAAGTCCTACTAGTTTAAATTAATAATGTGAAAGTTTATGAAGATGTTTTTTTTATAATCTTTATTACGTGATTTAGATACATTTGACATAGAGCATGAGACTCAGGAAAAAGCGTAAAATAGTTTTTATCTCGCTTACCAAAATTCACGCAAAAGCTAATAAATAACGAGCTCCTATCTGAATCAGATATTCCCGTAACTATAGCTTAATTCATTACAGGCTTGAAGCAGCCATCATCTAAAGGTGGAGCTTCAATGAAACCCAACGTTATGAAGATGACGGCCAGTAATAATAACCTAATCGAAACGTCAAGAAAATACAGAAAGGTAAATACGCTCTTACTATTAGTTATTTAGGTATTATACTCTTATTAAGGGAGGACAAAGGGAAGCTTATCGTAACCAAAGATCTGTATTGTAACTTAATTTAATCCACACAAACAAAAAATATAGATTCAATTTTATTTCACAAAGTATTGCAGAAACATTTCATTTCACGAGGATGATGAAATTTGTTTAGTTCTGGGCGAATGGTGGGATAAAATTCGTGCTAAAGGTGTAGATCCCGGAGCTGAAAAGAAAGAAACAATTATGTTATTTTTATTTAATATCACAAGATAAAATATAAGTCTATCATCATAATTGGTCCACTGTCATGTAGTTAGATTACTACTAATTAATCAATAACCAATTTTCTGCACGTCCATAAACGCGAACGCGTATTTCAATTAAAAAAGCAGTAAGAACTATAGGTAATTTTATAGTTGTTGACCTGAAAACTTTAATCAATAGTCTAAAATAGGTCCTAAAAATAATTTTCAAAGAACTTGTCATATTTACCTAGTCTTAGTTTCAGTTCCACCGAAGATGGCGTCTCTTGCTCCAGAGCATGACATCGTGATGGCCTGTTCATAACTGTCGCATTTAGTTCCAACAAACTTGGCCCCGTTGGTGAGTTCGCTGGTGAGGGACTCGGCATAGAACGCATAGGCGTAGGTGTGGGAACAGCTGACGTCAGTAGCACAGCCAGGCTGGAACGAGCCTCCATTAGGGTAGAAGTCGAGGTCACCCAAGGGATAGTCGTAGCCGAGGATCCCAGCCGTGGTGTGGAGGACTTCCACAAGAGTGGCGTCGTCGGGGTTAAGACGCTCGGGGTGGTGAGTCCAGCCAACCAGAGACGGGTCCAGCGCTGAAAATACAAAACGTTGTCATTATTTCTTTTAATATAGGTCAAGTACCTACTTGGAGGTACGAAACTGATATTTAATTAAGGCCTTTACGTACCAAAGATATGGGGAACATTGCCAGTAATCTGTCTTGCGGCAATTCCGGCGACGTGGGCTCCCAAACCATGTCCGACAATGCGGATCTGGTTGACGTTGTAGCTCAATTGCCTGATGATATCATTGATAAAGTTAGCGATGATCTGACCACACTGAGGTGCCTGAGAAAGACCCTCGGAGTACATGGAGGCACCGTTACTCCAGTCCACTGCGAATACGTTCACATCTTCACGGGTCAGATGGTCTGCAATCAAAATAAAGACAATGTTATTTAGGTAAGATTTTTTATATTATTTATCTTCTACTTAACAAGGATTATTTACGTTTAAATTCACATTTCTTTAACTTTATTTTAAGCTGTTCTATGTATTATTGCTATTAAAGCGCTTTTTCTTGAAAACAAATTCAGTTTAAAATTGTAAACGAAAAATTATCTAGTGATATAAGATCGCAGATAATACGACAGAGTATATTACAAATATTTCTTGTGCATGACCATATCAGATAATCACGATCGTCATAATTAATCCAAAGATAAAAAATGTACCTAAACATTCCAAAGATGATCTGAACAGTCTCTAAACCTCATCGCTTCCCAATAGTTTCTCTCGAAATTTCCACAGACAGCGATATGTTCTAGGTTCTACCTTAAAGCATGACACATGCTAGTTGGTTGCCATCTTGGTTAAAAAAAAACAATTGTGGAACCATCTCTAAGAGCGCTTTCACACTAGGGCGTTAGCAGCGCGAAAGCAGCGCGGAAGCGGCGTTTTTATATTGTGAAGGCATGCATCCGCTGTCACATAGTATGAAATTTTGCGGCAGCGCCTCTGTCCCGCGTTTGTCGCGCTGCTAAATCGCCTAAATGTGAAAGCGCTCTTAATACATAATTTAATTATTTTGACGATTTTGAACTACCTAAATGAAAAATTTCTTTAATTATTTCTTTCAAAACTAACCTCGCACGATGAAGGCTCCAAAGTTGCTGCCGACTCCTTCACCACTGGTGTGGATGCTGATGACCGTGGGTCTTGCAGGGTTGTACACACCAGAGTTCAGCAGAGAATTGAAATTGGGCAGCACTGGTACACTTACTGATGGGTTAGCCCTGAAAAACCAAAAATCAACCAAATCTATCCATTCTTGGGTTAGGTTTAAAACGACGTAGAAAATTAAGTTAAAATAAATGCTTCTACTCGTATTGAGAAGAGTATAGATTGATAAATCTCAAGACCATAAACCTGCTTAAGCTGGAAGACTCTACTCTTTACTATCCGCTATCACTCTACGCTGATGATCTACAAGAACTATTCTATATAATCCGCCACTTTAAATTTTGATTCTCTGAGAAACACTTTCACCATTAACTACCTACCTACTTAACGTATGTAATATTAATATTATGTTATATTCACAGTATTATATTATTTGTGATTTCACCATAGAAATAAATAAATAACGAAATATTTTAACTCTAAGCAAAACAGGAGGTCTTACCGTGTAAATAAGTGTAATACTACATCCGCTGGGCCCAAACTATGGCTTGAGGCTGGAATCGAAAATAACAAAATGTAATAAAAGAAAGAAAGAAAGAAAAACATTTATTTGGTACCAAAAAATTAAACAATAAGTACAATCAACTTAAAAAGCAAAATACATTGTACCAAATTGGTCTCTGCTCAGTATGATGTCATAACGTACTGAAGAGCACGTTAGAGCCTAAGGCCACTAAATCAATCTTAATTATTTCGTATGTATCGAAAATGTATTATTGTTTTTTAGAAGTTGTATTTACCTGCAATTGCAACGCTCAAGATCACAATACACTTCAATGCAGCGTACATTTTAAGCAACCACCGAGTACTATCGGCAATTTCCAAATTTTACTCTTTATATAAACCTTTGTTTATTATCTTAACAATCATAATTTATGTCTGAGCATACTTAATCCAGACAAACATATTTATCAATCCAGCCAATAGAAGTGTTCGATTGGAAGTTAAGCATTTCCGTAGCTCTTTAAAGATTATGATCCGAAAATCCTTTGATAAACATTTTTTCTCACATAATTGATACTATATTTGATAACAAACTGTATGAATAGAAATGACGCATTTAAATGGTGCTGACATTTTTGTGAATAAATAATAAGAAATGTAGGTTAGTAGGGCTAAAAACTATTAATATCTAGTAGTAGTTTGGGGCTAGAGGCGCACTGTAAAATGTCCAAGGATATTTATTTATTTATTACTAGCGGCCGCCGGCGACTTCGTACGCGTGGATCCCGTTTTACCCCCTTCATCTATCTTACGCGGTTTAGATTTTTTCATACAAATGTTTTTTCCGCTAACTCCCGTTCCCTTGGGAATTTTGCAATATCCTGTTGTAACTAAGCTTTAAGTTTACTAAGGTACCTGCATGCCAAATTTCAAGCGTCTAACTTAAGCGGTTTAGATTTTTCATACAAAAAAATTTCCCGCTAATTCCCGTTCCCGTGGGAATTCCTAAGTATACTATAACCTGCCCAGGAGTATGAAGAATAATTGTACCAAGTTTCGTTAAAATCCGTCGAGTAGTTTTTGTTTCTATAAGGAACATACAGACGGACAGACAGACAGACATACAAAAAATTTACTGATTGCATTTTTAGCATCAGTATCGATCACTAATCACCCCCTGATAGTTATTTTGAAAATATATTTAATGTACAGAATTGACCTCTCTACAGATTTATTATAAGTATAGATTATTTATTGTACGGACTAAAAAGTAACTTAAGCCTGCACTTCAAATGCCTAAAATAAGGTATGGTGTACCTTCACCTAGATCTGTTCGCAAAGGTAGAGTTGATGGTATCTAGGCTCAATAAATAAATAATAATAAATAAATAAATATCCTTGAATATCAATAATAGTGACAGAACTATTTCCACTTATCGTGCAACACTATACAACTCCTATATGTAGACCTCCATCCAAGGAAATCGAACCAATAAGGTGAGGTGGTTGGTAGAGCAGTGTGAGGTAGAGAGGCTAAGGTAGATAATAATAATTCATTGCATCCGTAATGTTACAAGAGGTGGACAAAAATAAAAGGATAATGCCATTTTCAGCGACTAAATAGGTATTTGGTGCATTTTAATACAATGTAAAGCACTTAATAATGTTGTCGTAAGTGCACAATGCGTAGGACGTAGGTAGACGAAACTATGTAGTATCGAATAAAATGTCAATTCTCGGAGTAAGGTTGTCTAAGGTTCTACTCTCACAAAACACCCTATATGTATAAGCTTAAGATAGTTATCATGTGTATGACCGGTTAAATATACTCAGATACTCATTTTACAATGATAAAGAAATATCTTGAAATTAATTAGACGTCATTTCCATTATTTATCCAATTGAAAAAACCCAGAAAAACCGGATGTTTCACCAAAATAATTTCAACAATAACATCCTCCTACTTTATACATTATCATTAAACTATACAGATTGATTGCATCTATTATAATACTTATAATTTATTCTCAAGCAATCAATTAGTTTGGATAGATAAATGAAACGTAAATCGAACTCAAGTAATATAGCAAAATTGTCAATAGAGATTTGATGTATTTACTTGAATTACATCTACTAGTATCAAGCTCAAGAGAATACCTAATTATTTTACTTATTTTACTTTTCCGTGACAGCAGCGTTGTATGATGAAATTTAAAAAAAAAACTAAAGTTGCATTAAGTTTTTTATTTAACAAACTTTTATAAATAGTTTTATTACATAAAAGTGATCATAACAATATGGTTTTAATTCGTGGCGAAAGGTGGAGAAGCGTTGGTGGTGAAGGTGTAGATTCCAGAGCCACTGAAACAAAAAACATAATTACACATTAACAAATAATTAAACCAATATTTTTTTATTAATTTATTACTTATATAAACCATAGCCTTTTCATCCCAATTCGACTAATATAAATAACTCAGCAGCTGGTAGGATACTTTATAAAGCTAACTACTTAAACGTATAAGAAATGCCATATAGATTGTTAGTTGCAGCAAGGGTTTTAGGAACACAAAATTAAATGCGGCAGCGTAGGACTGGTCGTTGTGGAAACTCATTAGCATTGGAAGACGTTAATCCTAACGAAAGACCGAAATACAGTTACCTAGTCTTAGATGCAGTTCCACCGAAGGTTACGTCTCTCGCTCCAGAGCAAGACAACGTGATAGCCTGGCTATAACTGTCGCATTTAGTTCCAATGAATTTGGCTCCACCATTGATTTGGCTGGTGAGGGACTCTGCGTAGAAAGCGTACGAGTAGGTGTGAGAGCAGCTGACGTCAGTAGCACAGCCAGGCTGGAATGAGCCTCCATTGGGGTAGAAGTCGAGGTCACCCAAAGGATGGTCGTAGCCGAGGAGACCAGCTGTGGTGTGGAGGACTTCCACAACAGTCGCGTCGTCGGGGTTAAGACGCTCGGGGTGGTGAGTCCAGCCGACCAGAGATGGGTCCAAAGCTAAAACAAAACCGAAAGGTAAATGAAAAACACGAGCAGTTACTATGCAGCACAATTTTGATTTAAAAAGGAAACATTCTTTACGTTGCATCAAGATAGTCAACAAATATGGAACAGCATTAAAATTTAACTAAAAAGCATATATTATGGAAAATCTGGCGAAAAGTTGATATTGAGATTAGATTTGAGTATTCAGGCGTACTCGCCTATGAATCTGTAAAATTTTCACGTACCAATAATATGCGGAACAATGCCATTAACGTTTCTTGCGGCGATACCAGCGACGTGTCCTCCTAAGCCGTGCCCGACTATGCGGATCTGGTTAACATTGTAGTTCAACTCTGATATGATCAAGTTTATGAAGTCGGCGATAATACGGCCGCACTGAGGTGCCTGGGAGAGTCCTTCGGTGTATACAGAAGCACCGCGGCTCCAGTCAATAGCGAATAGATTCACATCTTCAGCAGATAGGTGAGCTGCAAGTAAAAAAGTAACGATAACAGTGTTTAATATTGTAGACTCTACATTCTTTAGAGATATACTTTGCAGAAATGTTATGATAATTTTCCGTCTTAAAATTCTCCAAACACTTCTTTTACATCAGCAAATAATTGTCAACATCGGTGCCCTCACCTTGCACAAAAAAGGCTCCAAAGTTGCTACCGACTCCCTGGCCGTGCGTGTGGATACCGATGACCGTGCGCTTCGTCCGGTCGAAAACTGAAGAGTCTATTTCAGATGCAATTGGCCTTACTGGCATGCTCACTTGTGGGTTATTGCTGGAAAAGTTAAAAGTGTTTCACGACTTACTTTGCCTGGATTTCACCTACTATGACCACATTGGACATTATTCACGAGTTTCGTCATATCATACTTCTAATCTACCATTTTTGACAGCACATAAAAGATCTTAAAAATAACAAAACCTTAACTTACCGTGTGAATAAGTGAAACTCTATATCATCCGGTCCTAAGCTGTGGCCTGAGGCTGTAATCAATATAACAATCAACGCACTTGTGTAATTTCTTCGACATGTTTTAAAGTATATCGATAATTTCATTCACATAGCTTCAGTAACCTACCTGCAAAAGCAGTACTCAAGACAAAAAGACACTTTACTAGAGCGTACATTTTGTCAATATGAACTGATTCCGCTGTCTTTTACTTTATTTATAACGTGTTAACTATAAATTTTTTTGAGTATTTAATTCAAGCACCCGCAGTTATCAATTTGACCAATAAATTGGGTGCAAATTGTGATTACCAGTAGACTAATTTTACCAACTACAATAAAACCTTAATCTTAACCTTCGTTCCAAAATTAGAACCTTACAAGATTATTTAATATTTGAGTAACATTCTTACCTCTTTCGGTTTTTGTAGCTCTACTTACCTACTTACTTTTTTTTTTTGGTACTTACACATAGTAGTTAGGTATCTGAGCGACTAAAGAACAATAATTAAAAATATCAAATTCAAAGTCGCGTAGGTACTGCGTTAAACTGCGTGCGCACCACACTTAAATGGATGCTTTATGAAGATGATCTTAGCAGTAAATTAAAATTTCAAGTAAATGATTTGGTATTGGTACTTCTAATAATAAAACCCCGTGTACTATAGTGACCAAAGTTTGGTCAATTTCAATGTCAGGTTCAGACACCTAACTGCCTACATGCACCGCTCGCCATAATAAAGATATCAATTCCAGTAGCGAGAATAGATTATAACGATAATGCTACAATACGAGCATTACCTCAGTTATCAATGTCTCATAAATTTTGATTAAAATAGATAAAAATGTTATGACGTTGTCTAGAAACATCCTGATATTGTTTACGCGGCTTTGGGCGAATATGACTTAATAATACCTACTCGTACGTAGGTAAAGTTACTCCGGGGAGAAAAGGAGTTATGAGATGTTAAAACCAAAGTCGATTGATTCAAAGGAACTATGTACTTACCAACAATTCCAGACATAGACCAACACTAATAACATTAATTACTTCGTCGGGGAATATAATTTGTACTTTTGGATCTGGTAAACAGTCAAAATACGACAAAGGATTACTATCTATCTTATTAATAAAAAAATCAAAACACGTCATGTTTATTGTGTATTTTTCTAAAAAATAAACAAATAGTGATACTCTAGTGTTTAGATCTATAACTCAGCTTATCTCTTGGCATTCATTTATTGGCTTCATATTTATTGAGGTAGCATTAACTTGGCAGGCTTCCTGAAACAATAGTGTGTTATTAGTCAATAGACATTGATATAAAACCATATAAAATCAATGTAGAACTTAATGCGGAGTAAAAGTCACGTATTTACTATTATCGTAGGAATTAATATACTTGCCCCGGGCTCGGTCAACACGTGATACAGCTGCCCCGACGCATATCATGACTACTGCTCCCGCTAGTACTGTACTACATGTAGGAAGTAATGTGGTAAAACTTACTTTGTTTTGTCCATAAGCCCTAATATAAGGCTCCTCAGAAGGGTGTGGAGGTTCTCTGTACAACCGCCTCAACTGTGGCGCTAGGAGTTTGGGCGCGGGAGGCACGTATGCTTTGCCCCGAACTCGGTTCAGGCGGGACACAGCTGCCCCGACGCATATCGTGACCACTGCCCCCGCTAGAGTGTACCACATGTAGGACACTCTCAGTAACGGATTTACGTCATCGCTGAAAATATTTTTTTAGCTTAATGCTTCAACCACACTAATGCGTGCAGATCGCCATAGCCGGCGCGATCACAGCGCGATCATAGGCTAATGACAGGTCGCGTGAACTGTCATGGGTCGCGTGACCTGTCATTGGCCTATGATCACGCCGGCAATGGCGATCTGCCCCCCTAGACAAAACGCACTTTTTGATCGAATCGAAAATCGAATCCGTCAAAACTCCATACAAAAAAGGGGCTTTTCGACCACTTTTCGACTGGTTTGCGATTATAATTTGCACTTTGTCTAGACCCACTGCACACGTTGGTGTGGTTGAAGCTTTACTCTCGGGCTTTTCGTTTGTGCCAGTATTAGGAAACAAGTCATTAATTAGTGGCAAAACACGAAGTCAAATCCACATTTACCAGAGCAAGTAGAATTGCTTAGATACGTTATTAAATACTGATGTTTTGTGTGTATTAAATAATAATCCTGTAGTAAAGTTGATGATAGGTAAATCACTCACTTTGCATCCGGAGATGGAGGTACAGCATCACTGACAGTGAAGTTGTACTGGCAGCCTGATACAGTGAGGTCCTTATGTGGATGGGTGATGCGACCCCGAGCGATGGCCATCTGTGCGGTGAGACACCACCAAGACATGGTCGCTAAGCCACTTACCCCGCCCACTAAGGCACCCTAAAAAGTATGCAGCAGAGTAATTTGTATGCAAGTATAAATAACACATTTATGAACTTGTGTGCACATTTAATTTGTGATACTTTTTATGGCATAAAGAGTTTATTTTCAAAGACGAAAATGTCCTACGAATGCTTAAATGCTATAGGAGCAAGATCGCGATCCTTTCTCTCAATCATTGTTTTAATGTACTTATTGTAAATATAATGGAAGACCTTGAAAGAGGCCTTTGTCCAGCAGTTGGCTGAAACGAACGAACGAACGAACTATAATGTACTTACAGTGGCATCGACCCAAGGCATCAATATGCCCATGGTAAAGACCCCGAGCTGCGGGCCCATTGTCATTGCCTCTAGGGTCATGGTCAGTTGCAGTATTGTTCCCATTTTCTCTACTATGAACACTAGCCCTGAAATGCAACCAAGTTAAAGATAAACCTGTTTAGAAGAATTTAATATGATCTAAAGTAAAAAATCATCTTCAAATGCAGGACATCCATGAGTTTACAATTGCTTCAACTTACAAAAGCACCGCTTGCCAATACATTCAAGAACTAATATTCTTTCCCAGAAAAATGTGCCCAGTATCAGTTGCCTTTTCATTTTCCCAGCCAAATGGGCCTACTTACTTTTTCTGTCTTCTTATAAACGAGCTATTCGTTTAGGAAATAAAGCAATTAGATCTAAGTGTTAACAACAAATAGGTATTATTTACCTACACAAAGTGTGCCTAGGAGTACAACGACGCCTCTCATGAGCCAGTTGGCTTGACGATCAGATAATTCTTTCTTGAAGAACGGCTTGTAGAAGTCCTCTAACACAACAGCTGACATGGAGTTCAAACTTGTTGATAGGGAACTGCAAGAATTTGCGAACTATACATTTCAATCATCTTAATTAAGATGGATAAAGTATTGTGTGAGTAACAAAGAACTCAACAAAAGGATGTCAAAAGTGACTGACTTTGGGCTAGTCTGAAAAGTGCCCAGATTATTTTCCCAAAGCAGTGGTAAGGGTTAATGTTGAAAATATTATCTCGAGAATTGCAACAGAGCTTTTAAAACCCTAAATTGCTGAGATTAACGAATTTCGGAATTTCTAGAAATAGGCAATATCTACTGAAATTGGATATTACACTAATATTATAATATTACCTCAACGCAGCACTGAAGATTCCAGCCACAAAGACACCAGGTAGACCAGGAATTTCACCTAGTACATCCATTACGAGCAGCGGTAAAAGCTGATCTTTAGCTTTGGCTAGCTGAAAGTAAGCAAGTTTCATAATCATCATCCCAAAACACATAGAAAATTACAAAATCTAACTTACCTTTGTCTGCAATGGGTCGCAGTCGTAAAATCGGGCGTAGATCAATAAGCCACAGTATAGACAGAAGCAGTACAATATTGATATGCCAATGCAGAACAGGATCACAGCACTGCAATATACAAAGTTACATTATACAACAACAACCTAGCAGAAGACCAGAAAGAAAACATGTCACTAGAAGAAGAATATATCATGATATCCGCTTATCCCAGTCCAATGCTAGACATTAAGCCCCTTAGAAACACTACAATTTTATCTTCCGCTGTTTTCATCCAGCTGCAGTTAGGTATCTGCTTGAAGTCCTGAGAAAATGGTCTCATCTAATCAAAAATTTAATAGCTGGTAAAAGTAGTACAGGGCAGCGCAGGACCGGTTGTTGTGGAAATCCTTGGGGGAGGCCTTTGTCCAGCAGTGGACGTCATTTGGCTGAAACGAACATCTTAGTAAAACAAACAAACCATTTGGCCCCACGAAGCGTCGGCAATGCGAGATACCGTTGCACCATCGTCTGGTTGACTGAATTCGCCTGGAGCCAGTACACCAGTCCTCCCACCACCAAACTCCAGATCGTATGCCTGGCCATTGGGTTCGGATCCCAGCTAAAACAGTTTGAATTTTATTGCATCCCAAAACTATGTCCTATTAGCTTAACGTTTAAGACATGATTGTGCGATTGCTCTATCAAATCAACGAATATTAAGAGTGGCATAAAGTCCGAGCCGAGATTGTTAGCCGAGATACACATAAGTACATAATTTTGAGAAAGTCAAGTTTATGCAGTGAATTAATAACACTAACGAACCACCTATAGTGGGCAGTATAAGTACACTTGTAACGTGATGTAACGTGTCGTTACATAGTGTTATTGTATGTAAAGCTTATTAGACTAGTTACACCTGTCTATCTTCATTACAATGTAGAGCGTAGGTTTATAAACAAATCGCAGTTATGCCATCAGATAGGATACCTATTATTTCTATTTTAGCTCGGTGTAGGCGACTTAATAGTGATACCTACACACGTGTTATGCTAGAAGAATAACATATTAGGAAGAAAGAAATAGGTAGAACATTTATTACAATGTTCCATAGTAACTACAAAGACAAAACGTACATAAAAAGACATGTAGCACATAATAACATAAGAAAAGAAAAACAAAAGTGTGCTGAACAGTGCCACCTTGTCGCAATAGCAATGGCCATTGTAAGGGGATACCTCTCAGCATAATATGCCGTGACCCACGGTGACAAAGGCCACGACACTGGTTTTCAGTATGCCCCATCTTTAAATCTGTATCTTACTTGGGAAGCTCTATTCGATCGCTATCCATATTCCGTTGCCACACGACCCCTATGCCCCCAACATCAATGGTTCCTTTGATGGCCACTAAAGCCATGGCACCGAACATGGCTGTGATTTGGATCACGTCTGTCCATACCACGGCTTGGAGACCACCCTGGAAGAGAGAAACTTTCAGTTTTCAAACTCTTGTTTGAATTCAGATATTCTTCTAGATATGAACTTCAATTATTGAAGTATTTACGGTGACATAATGTTACTCACAGCACTGGTATAAAATATGCAGACGATACACACAATGGGTGTTATTACATGAATATCCACTCCAGTAACTGTAACAAAGAGCAAATGTTTGAAATATTTCGAAGTAAAATATTTCACCTAATACTTTATTAAAAGTATGACGTACCTTGATTAAAAGCCAAAGCTGGAACATAAATTACTATTGGCAGCCAGCCTATCTAAAAAATACAAGAACGATTTCATTCTTTTCATAAATGCTAGCTACTGTATTTATATGATCTAAAGGTCAAAGTCACGGAACAGTTTATGTGTGTGTAAGCTTAATTAAATTAACAACTTACCAAAGTAAATGCAAATAAAATCGATCCAAAAAGTCGCACCCTGTTATCAAATCTCATCGATAAGTACTGAAAGAAAAAAGGTTAACTTCATTATTAGCATGATTAGTCTAACTTGACCTACTTTAAAATTGTAGCGTCGGTTTTGTGATTCAATTCCTAATCATAAAAAAGAAGAGTAAGTATATTTAATTATTGGAAAATAATCGCCAAACATCGAATTAATAAGTATTACAATATTAAGGATAAGATAACATTTTTCTCAAAATCGATATTATCTTAAAATATTAATGCGATATGCAAAACCAGTAATAAAACGTGCAACGTAATCACCTCGTAATTAGACGTAATCTTCAGCTCGTGAAAAACAGGCAAATAAACTTGCGTCATAACGAAGGACATGAGGAATATTCCTCCCATTATGAATGCGTACTGGGTGCCGTACATGTAAACCTCGGTAGGGGAACCCAACAAAGTTATTCCAGACACAAAACTGCAAATAAGAAAAGACATTCTTTAGTTTAAAAAAAAATGCTGTAGAGCAAAGGATTCTGGATTCTTTTAAAAACTTTTCACTTCTGAAAATCCTAATAATCTTTTTTCAATTATTTGTTATTGTTCACAACAAATCGGCTCAGGAAAATTCCACTGAAAATTGAGTATAGAAAGCATATTATTATCTATAATGTTTGTTATGTATGTGGCTGTTTAGCCGAGTGGTCCGCTTTTCAGACTACAGAATATGGGGAGGTAAGGGGTTCGAATTATCTGTTTCCTTTCACAATCACTTTGGTATGATTGTTAGAAATTGACTATTTAAATTTAAGAGTTGTAGGGTCTACTAATAATAATTATTTTCATTGCATTGTAGGTATGTATTGAGTTGATAATTTTTCCAAGAACATCTCTCGTTGACCAAATCATACTCGGACATCGTGAACTCACCTTGCTACGAGGGACATAGCAACCGGAACTACCTTCATGTTCCTACCGCCGAGAAGGTAATCATTCTGCGTGGTCTGCTTCTTCATGAAACCCCAGTACACTCCCACAACCGCACTGATGGCCAACATGAACACAAACACCACATAGTCCACCCAGGAGAACGTTTGCATTCTATGCACCATCTCGCTCACCTCCCCTGACTCCCCCATTTTGCTTTGTTAGCACCGATATATCATAACTTGAAACGTGAGGCGTCGCCTAAGAGGCACCCAGAGTTCGAATGACCATGCTACGAGCTAGCTCAATCTGTACAATGAAACAATTACGATAACTCGCAATTTAAAAGAGGATGTTGCGAGATCCCCCTCAATGCTACGAATCGGGAACTGACTAATGCTTGAGTGCTTGGAAATGTTCGTAGTTGATAAACAAGCACTGCATTTTGCATGACACTATGCATTCATACAGGATAATTTGACTATTCTAAAATATTTGACTCAGGATATGCCTCAAAATATCTTGATATAACGTGAAGGTCTCATCTCGCGAGACCAGGAAGGAAAACGACTCTAGCTGGCAATCAGTTGACCATCCATTTGATGATAAGTGGCTTAAATGTTTCCAATTTTGAATAGCATTGCTCAAGGTAACAATTTCCGAGACAATTATATTCTGTCGTAGATAAAGTACCCAATCCATGGGAGAGGTAGACCGTACGTAGATTAAAAAATTTCCAAAAGTTTTCGTCGCGTCGTCATAATCAAAACATCGGTTGTGGGAAATGAAGACTAATCGAAAGTAAATTTTCGAGGAGTTTTGGTAAGGTCATGTGTGATGTACGTTACATTGGAGTTCGTTATCCAGTCAAAACGCCTGGTAGTCAAATCTGCGGAAAAATACATACGAGTAGTGCTGTATAGACTTTCGAACAAAATTATGATTACCTACTTATTTCTTTAATCTAATTCGTATTTGTTGTCTTTACAGCTGCATACACATAGTAGCGTAATTTATGATTACGCGGTCGTAATCATAAATTTTATAATAAACGCTACTGTAGGATTATAGTAGGTACATACAATACGTTTATTTTTAATAAGTAATACCTACTTACTTAGTACCTAAATAATTGCAATCTGTGAATTCTGAGAGGTTTATCAAATCTCACAATCAGTCACAAAATGTTAGGTAGGTACTTAAGTAAGTATGTAAAAGTAATTTCTTGTAGAGAAAGAGACCTACACAAATGGCTCCCATCCTTGCTGGATGGTAGTGATGTTTGGAAAGAATTTGGCTGGTATTGCACTCGTAATCCAACAACATCGTTTACTTTACGTTTACCTACTTCACACACTTTATGTTATTTGTCATAATTAGAATTCCTGTAAACAAGTGGGACAGTTGGTTAATTAGAACCACAGAATAATAATAAAAGTACTACGTACAGAAGTTTTACTTCGCGAAGGTATTTAAAAAAATGTATGCTCAATGTCATATTATGGTGTAATTTAGCTTGTCTCAAGAGTCAAGCAAGTTTGTCAGAAGTTTTGTTGACAAACGTCAGTGATCGGTACTGCGCCGAAGCTATAGGGCTGACTTCGGTAAAATGATGTGACGTGAGGTGCCAATCTGCAGAAAATGGCGGAGGAAATACATGATTTAGCATTTTTTTTTTTTTTTTATGTGATAGGAGGCAAACGAGCAGACGGATCACCTGATGGTAAGTGATTACCGTCGCCCATAGACACCCGCAGACCCAGGGGCGTTACAGGTGCGTTGCCGGCCTTTAAGGTAAAGATACGCTCTCCTCTTGAAAGCTTGCAGGTCGTATCCGTCCGGAAACACCGCAGACGACAGTCCATTCCACAGTTTGGTTGTACGGGGCAGGAAGTTTCTAGAGAAACGTACTGTTGTGGACTGCCAACCATCTAAGTGATGGGGGTGGAAGTGCTGTCGGGTAGATCGGTGGCGAAAAGTGGCGGCAGGAATAAGTCCGGATAATTCTTCGGAGCACTCCCCGTGATACATGCGATAGAAGATGCACAGTGAGGATACATCTCTACGCAGCGCCAAGGGGTCAAGCCGATCCGAAATGTCCTGGCAGTCAACGATTCGAGCTGCTCTCCGTTCAATGCGGTCCAGAGGGAGAAGCTGGTACTGGGGCGCACCTGCCCAAAGATGAGAACAGTATTCCATATGAGGCCGAACCTGCGCCTTGTAAAGTTGCAGACGATGGGCTGGAGTGAAATACCGTCTCGATCTATTGAGCACACCAAGCTTCTTCGAGGCTAATTTAGCCTTAACCTCTAAATGACCACGGAACTGGACTTCGCTCGATATGTCGACACCAAGGATTCCGATATTGGCTGAGGCAGTTAGGGGAGTGCTCTCGAAACAGCGGGATACGACAAACGGCAACTTTTTGGCGGTGAACGCGCAAACTTGTGTCTTTGTAGGGTTAAATTGGACCAAATTGCGTCGACCCCAGTCTGAGACCTCCTTCAAGGAGGTTTCAATTTCGGACACAAGTTTGTTACGGCTCTCAATGACGTTCTCCCGAGAGATATTTGCGCGGCCGGTATAAGCGGCATCAACCGTGCTGTCGTCCGCATAGCAATGAATGCCGCTAATTTGCAGCATATCATTGATATGCAGAAGGAAGAGCGTAGGCGATAGCACACAGCCTTGGGGGACACCAGCATTCACAGACATAGAGTCTGAGCATTTGCTGTCGACAACGACCTTAATGCTTCTGTCTGCTAAAAAGCTGGCGACCCATCCGCATAATTTCTCGGGAAGCCCATAGGAAGGGAGCTTCGAAAGAAGCGCTTTGTGCCAAACCCGATCGAAGGCCTTCGCCATGTCCAAACTGACCGCCAATGCTTCCCCCTTAGTCTCGATCGCCTGTGCCCAACAATGTGTCAAGTAGACCAGAAGATCACCAGCCGAGCGACCTCCACGGAAACCGTACTGTCGGTCACTTAGCAACTGGTGGGCCTCTAGGTACCGAAGGAGCTGGCTGTTGATAATGGATTCCATTATCTTCGAGAACAAGGAGGTGATTGCTATCGGCCTATAGTTGGACGGATTTGAGCGGTCACCTTTTTTTAGGGATCGGGTGCACCAAAGCTGTCCTCCATGAGGTCGGGACTATGCCAGAGAGGTAGGAGAGCCGAAAAAGGCGCGTTAAAACCGGTGCTAACTCTGGAGCGCACGTCCTCAGCACGATAGGAGGGATTCCATCGGGCCCACTCGACTTATGGATATCCAGGGAAAATAGAGCCAGGCGTACTGAGCTTTGGTGGAACCGGATATCCGGCATACAGCTCTC
The DNA here is from genome assembly GCF_963855985.1 of Ostrinia nubilalis. Classification (NCBI taxonomy): domain Eukaryota; kingdom Metazoa; phylum Arthropoda; class Insecta; order Lepidoptera; family Crambidae; genus Ostrinia; species Ostrinia nubilalis. The sequence goes on along the minus strand of NC_087088.1, from coordinate 6,237,076 downwards.
ACACCTTGATATAATCGGTGGCTCATGTCCCCCGTCATCCAGTGTCGAGTTGGACGCAAAGAGTTTGCCCAGAAGATCGGCTTTCTCCTTTGCATCGTGGGCCAACGAACCGTTTCCCATGTGCAGGGGTGGAAATGATGGCGTGCAGAAATTTCCTTGGATAGCTTTGGCAAGAGACCAGAACGCACGAGTTCCAGAAGGAAGACGCTCTGGCTTCCCACCAATTCCACCAATGTGCTCCGACTTCGCCCTTGCAATGACTCTTTTGAAAGATGATTTAGCATGAAATTATCATGAATAATATTAACTACTTATTTACCTCTCAGTGTCTTGAGGCAACTTAACCCTTAAATGCATAGTGTTGCCATATGTCTACGAAGTACTTTTTTAATTATAGCAAGTAACACATTTTACAAGAGTTTCTGAATGTACGCTAATATCATAGAAAACATCCAAATAAAAATAAAAAAACCGCAAATGACGGTAGATTTTAAAAAAAATTAACCGATATTTGACGTAGCGATCGCGAAGGAGATAAAATTGGTAGTGTTAAAATTTGTGGTGTTTGAATTTCGGATTCAGTGAGAATTAATTGCTAAAACGATTGGAAAAAAATACATACGTGTTAGAAATAATGTAAGAATTCATTATTATAACTTATTTTTTTGGTAATCTATCCCGAATGTGCCTTCGACTTGGTTTTTGTGTATGTAGCCAAATGTCTACAACATGCGTTTATGTCATAAAATTGTTCGATAGGAATTGTTCTATGGTTTGCTTATTTGGCTTTTCTTTTCAGCATGTTTGGCTCGCTAATTGAAAAGGAAATTGAGGCAGCTCTTGTTGCTTCTAATAATGGTGCAGTCTCAGAAGATGATGAAAATTTAGATGATGATGACATCGATTATTACCCAAACGTACGGGATTTATTGCATGATCTGGATGAGGAGTCCATGAAGACCCTCCCAGTCTATGAAGAGGAGCATATTATATTAGATCACGTCATGGTGTTTCGTGTCTGTTTATTATTATTTAATATTTGAACTAAACCCTTTTTGAGTAATGTAGGTATAAATTCGTTTCGTCTACAATTTTCGAAACAATGTCATCGTTTATGAACTTGATAAAGAACTGAAATGGTTCCTCCAGGTCAGATATTTCTGTGGGCAGTTCCGAATCCCCTAAAAAAGCAATGCGATCATCGTCCCATGGTAAATTTTGATTTTTTTTTCAAATCATCACCCGGCTACGTGACCTCCAAGCTGCAATTCCTGGAATACCTGAACTTGATTGCGCAGATGAAGTACCCGCCACAGGTTCCGCCAAGGAAGCACCATCTAATATGTGCTCCTTTTCATAGACTATGGGAGGGTCTTCGTTATGTTCCAAGGGTAGATTATGATCTATGGACTCCTCATCCAGATTATGCAATAAATCCCGTACGTTTGGGTAATAATCGATGTTATCATCATCTAAATTTTCATCATCTTCTGAGACTGCACCATCATTGAAAGCAGCAAAAACTGTCTCAATTTCCTTTTCAGATAGCGAGCCAAACATGCTGAAAAGAAAAGCCAAATAAGCAAACCGTAGAACAATTCCTATCGATCAATTTTGTGGCATAAACGCATGGTGTAGACATTTGGCTATATACTGTAAATTTTCAAAAATATCATTTTTTTTCGTACTAAGATTTTTTTTATTATTTTTCCCCCTATCTGTGACTAAAAATCTAATTGAAATATTTTTTTCATAACTAAATAAAAAATCATGCATTTAAGGGTTAAAAAAGTACATTCTGTGTTTTTATTATTATTTAGGCAGTTAAATACTGCACAGTATTTAGTACACCATTTTCTTTATTTTTTTCCATCATACACAAGAATACGCGTGCGTGAGTCAATGTTCGCTCGTATGTGAGGCCTTGTCGAATAGTACTCTTGTAGGGGGCAATCGTGCGTGTTTTGTTTTCGATGTAAACTCGCGGAGATGAACAGCCCCCTTAGACAAAACGCACTTTTTGATCGAATCGAAAATCGAATCCGTCAAAACTCCATACAGAAAAGGGGCTTTGCGACCACTTTTCGACTGGTTTGCGATTATAATTTGCACTTTGTCTAGACCCACAGGCCTGTTAGAACTAAGCAGATTTTTGCACATGAAAAATTAAAGTCATTGATTAAAGTAGGCACATACTTACTTACAATAAAAAACTTTTTAGTAAGTTAAGAAACTAATTTCTTCATCTTCTTATTTTGTTTTTGGCCAGTTAGTTAAACAAATGGTTTGGTGGTTTTTTAATCTTCTAATAAATATTTGTGTTATAAAACTTAATTTCTTCCACGTTATTTTTTAAAAAATCCGCCCTTACATTTTCGTTTTCCCGCGCAAACAACCTTCCACAGATTAATAATATATTATTATGCACATTGATAACGAAAAATATGAAGCAATATTATTGTTTTTTATTTTACTTTTAATAATTAACAAAGAAAAACTATACAATAACATGAACTTGATAAGTAGTTATCTCCTTCTTTTCATCTCGCCTCAAAATCTGAAACGGATACGCTGAAGTCCATACCGACCAAATGTATGGCTGGCTTAAAAATCCAGCGGATGTTGTTCGATTTTGACAGATCACAGATCAATCACCACTTCCACAGATATGGATTAGAGTAGATACAGCAAGTTGATCGTCAAAGCGTGCCATTCCGATATGTCCAAATGGACATACATGGTCGAGTGATGTTCACGTTGTTAATTGTAATCCGATTACAACAATCGGTTTCGATGATTTTACGAGGACAGTAGTACGAACACGGTAGAAAGAAGAAATTATTAACGGATTGAGAATTGTAATTAACAGCACAAGTAACAAATAATTAAATTAGAATAAAATAGCAGTAGAAGAAGTATAAAGTAGCATTGTTTTTAATACAGGAAATAATATAGAAATAATGATAAAATCACAAAATTTTAATTGATGTTAAAATTTTGTGATTTTATCATTATTTCTATGGGTATATGAGCCGACACTAGCCCATGTTAACATGGTCATATAAATAGTATGGTGAAGTCAGAAATTTGATATCATAATTTTAATTTTCATACAAAATTATAAAATCCGATTTGTATGAAAATTAAAATGAAGATATCAATTTTCTGACTTCACCATACCATTTATATGACCATGTTAACATGGGCTAGTGTCGGCTTATATACCCATTTACCTAACACCCTGTATAGAGTTTATTTTAATCACACAGTTAGACTAGCTATAAATAGCAAAATATCAGTTTTATCGGAATTAATTAATTGTCTAATCGAGTCACACGATACATTTCGATGACTTTGCGAATGCAGTACGATGATACGATTATTTTTACATTGCGGCAATCACTAAAATTCGTAAAAATGACACTAATGACGTTTAAAAAGTGGCACGCTCGGCTTCATACAATATTTGACACATGCTGCATCTATCCATATCTGTGGACTTGACTGACGACTGACCGAATGACTTAAACCAACTCACGACACGACCGAAAGAACTTTGTATTTATATGTAGAAATCACAGATATGGATTAGAGTAGATACAGCAAGTTGATCGTCAAAGCGTGCCATTCCGATATGTCCAAATGGACATACATGGTCGAGTGATGTTCATGTAATCCGATTACAACAATCGGTTACGATGATTTTACGAGGACAGTAGTACGAACACGGTAGAAAGAAGAAATTATTTACGGATTGAGAATTGTAATTAACAGCACAAGTAACAAATAATTAGAATAAAGTAGCAGTAGAAGAAGTATAAAGTAGCATTGTTTTTAATACATATCCTGCGATGTACTCTTAAGAGTTAAAACAATGGTCCCTGTATGTGGTGCACTCATACCGATCCCAAGGAACCGTACTTACTCATAACAATAAGACACACACTGATGCATGTATTCATGCACTTGACAAATTTATGTCTTGAAACGCTGGTAGGGTAAAAAAAATAACGAGATTTGATGATTTGTAAGAATTAATTTATTTTAAAAAGGTAAATAAAGATGTTTTTGGTTTTGTATTTAACAAATTATCAGTTTTATCGGAATTAATTAATTTTCGAATCGAGTCGCACGATATCATTCGATGACTTTGCAAATGCAATACGATGATACGATTACTTTTACGTTGCGGCAATCACTAAAATTCGCTAAAATGACACTAATGACGTTTAAAAAGTGGCACGCTCGGCTTCATACAATTTTTGACACATGCTGCATCTATCCATATCTGTGACCACTTCGCTCTCGCTTACCGTTCGTTCGTTCATTCATTTCAGAAGTAAACAAATAGCTGAAAACTTGAAAAAAGGCGGGAAACTTCGAAGTGGAAAGACGCGCTTCCGAAAGTTTTAAATTAATTAAACTAAATCTGTTAGATTTTTGTTGTTAGGAAAGTTTATTAAGACGATGGGGAGGGGTAGCAAAAAAAGGAAAAAAGTGGAGGTCACCGGTTTGGATCCGGGCGATCGCAGCAACGGCGATACCAGTTCATCAGATTCCGAGGTGGAGGATGGTCAGGGAAGTGTCCTTGTTCCGTATTATGTTACTGACTACACCAGGTTATACCCAGAGGACTCTGCAGCTTTTGAATTCGTAGTCTTCATAGAGTCATCTGATAGCCAGAGGCCCATTGGTAACAGAGATTTATTATCTCTTTCCAACGTTCTGAGAAGGTACAATAAAGGCGTTAAGTATTTGAAAGCACTCAACAAGTACAAAATAGGAGTCTACTTTGAAAAGCCAGGTCTAGCCAATGCACTACTGAATAATAAAACCTTTTTAAGTGATAATCAGTTCAAAGCCAGCATTCCAGCTTCATCCACCGAAACCACGGGGATAATTCGAAATGTGCCTATAAAGTACAATAACAAAAAAATCTTTACCATGTTGAGCAGTAGTAAGAAGATTATCAGCGTTCGCAGATTCTTCCGCAAAGACACCACAACTGAAGGTTTCTCCCGTCAGCCCACAGGGACAGTCGCCATCACTTTTGCGGCCACGACCCTGCCAGACTTCGTGGAGCTGGGCGGCTGGAGGCACAGCATCTCCCAGTACATCCCTCCAGTTAAGCAATGTTACCGCTGCCAGAGGTATGGTCACATTTCCAAGTATTGTAAGAACGAGGAACGGTGCTCAATTTGCAGTAATGGACACAATTATAAAGATTGTCCAACTCCTAAAGAAAATGCAGTATGCTCTCATTGCAAAGGAAATCATGTTAGTATTTCAGCACAATGTCCAATAAAACAAAAGAAAATACAAGAAAATAGAGTGAAATTTGTTAAAGCTCCCACTTATGCAGACATATCTAGTAAACAAACCTTTCCAGAATTGAGAACAAATAATAAATACTTACCAAAGCCTGAAAACAACTTAATGTCTATATTGAACTCTGATGCAACGGTAATGAATCTTTTAATAGAGTCAATAGTTAAAATTATAACATTAAATAAAAGCAACAACACAACTATTTCATCCAAAAACATTTTAGATATTCTTACAGACACTTTCAGTAAAAATTTTAATTCATCAAATTCGAAGAGCAAATAAATATAGTTCAATGGAATGCTCAGAGCTTTCTGTGCAATCGTAATTTATTTACTAAGTTTATTTATGATAATTGTATAGATATTGCTGTAATATCTGAGACTTGGCTAAAGCCTATTCACAAATTTAAGGTAAAAGGTTATAAAATAGAGCGAAATGACTGTGGAAATGATCATAATGGAGTAGCCATTCTGATTCATGAAAGAATTCAATATTGTAGACTTCAAACTTATTTTGATAACTCATTACAAAATTTAGCAGTTCAAATCACAATCAATAATAAATCATACACAATAGTTTCAGTTTATTGTCCTACTAATAGTTCACCTAGATTTCATATAAAGAAATTTTCAGATTTAATTGTAAGTTTGCCAAAGCCAGTTATTGTAGCTGGAGATTTTAACGCCCATCATACCATATGGGGCTGTAACACTGTAGACAGTCGAGGACGAGATATTTTAGATAGTTTAGATGATTGTGATTTAGTTTTATTAAATGATAAACAGGTTACGACTGTGGGAACACATGTCTGGAGACCGAACGGACTCGACTTGACTATGGTGAGCCCCTGTTTAGCTTTATGCTGTGACTGGAAAGTGCACGATGATCCACTTGGTAGTTATCATTTACCCACAATAACCTCAATACAACTATTATCAACTGCATCGCAACCACGTCTAACATACATGCCAGCAGGTACTGATATCCCTGATCATCCTAATCTTAAACTAGTTAATTGGAAACATTACTCAAAGTTAGTCAATGAAATGTTGTATGATTTTACAGTGTCTAATAGCAATGTTTTGGAATTGTACAACAACTTTTGTGACATCATCAAGTCAGCTGTAAATATGTCAATGCCAAACTCAAATAAAAAAAGTCAATCTCAACGTTTCGTTCCACACAGATCGTCAGTTAAAAAATCTAAACGTCTTTCGGTTCCTTGGTGGAATGATCGCTGTGCTAGTGCTGTACAAAACTCGAAAGAAGCTTACGTGCAATTCAAAAATGACCCTACTCTTGAAAATTATATACATTTTAAAAAATTACAAGCCCTAAAAAAGCGTGTTATTAATACAGAGAAAATTGAGAGTTGGAAAGAATTTTGTTCAAATTTAAGTAGATTTACTCCCATATCTCTTATTTGGAATACTTTACGTAAATTTAATAAAAGTAATAATTGCAAGTTTTCGCAGAATGATTCTTGTCCGCTTTGGGTTCATGATTTTCTTACGAAATACACTCCAGACCATGCAGAATCGCCACCATTAGATTTCACTAATTGTACAGCAAGTAATGCAAATTCTTATCTGTTAAGCATGTTTACGTTTACTGAGCTTATATCAGCGATCAAATCACGAAAGGACACCGCTTGCGGCTTGGATTTTATCTCTTATAAAATGTTAAAAAAAATAAATAAAGAAAACCTATTAAAATTTCTATTTATCATTAATAGTTTGTGGAAGGAAAATCTGATTCCAGGCCAATGGAAGACTGACTGCTTAGTTCCCATATTAAAACCGAATAAAGATAAAAATAGTCCAGACTCATATCGTCCGATAGCTTTAACATCGTGTGTAGGTAAAATTTTTGAACAATTGATAAAACAGCGTCTGGAGTTTTACATAGAAAGTAATAATTTGCTTCCAAGCAATCAATTTGGGTTCAGACGTGGGCGTTCCGCTCGTGAAAGTTTAGGTTGTTTATACACAGACATACAAAAGGCTTTAAAAGAAAATAACTATCTAATCTGCGTTTTCTTTGATATTGTCGGTGCCTTTAACAATGTCAATCTTACTGTGTTATCCTCGATTCTCTCTTCATTAGGTCTTCCAACTAAAATTGTGGCCTGGTTACATAATTTTTTAAATAATCGCTTAGTACATGTTAAACTTAATAATAAATTATATGGTCCAAGACTCTCTTTCAAAGGAGTTTGTCAAGGAGGTATTTTGAGCCCGTTGTTGTATATTATATACATTCATAGGCTAAATGAAATTTTGGGACCTGATCCCCAAATATGTAATTTACAATTTGCAGATGATTTAGCAATATATACTCAAGGCCCAAATTTGTCCACGTTAACAAGCAAAATAAATGTACTACTTAATAAACTGCATAATTATCTATCGTATTTGAATTTAGATGTTAATGCAAATAAAAGTAAAGTTGTTGTTTTTAAGAAACGTTGCATTCATTTATTAAGTTCGGGTATTAAATATAACCATCAAGAACTACCACTGGAATCAGGTGCAAAATTCTTAGGTGTTACTTTCCAACAAAACTTCTCTTGGAAACCCTATGTTGATTGCCTTATAGAAAGATCTCTACGTGCTACAAATATTCTTAAATCTCTTACTGGAACCAATTGGGGTGCAGATCCTAAAATACTTTTATTATTATATAAATCTTTGGTAAGAAGCCATTTTGAATATGCATTCTTTTGTTTTGCCTCTGATAAGAAACTTGTAGAGAAACTTGAAAAAATCCAAAATAAGAATTTGAGACTTATATTAGGAGCAATGAACACCTCACCAATTAATTCAATGCAAATCGAGTGCAACTTACCTCCTTTATTCATTAGATTTGATTATCTTAGACAAACTTTTTTGATGAGATTGTTGTCTGTAAATAATAGTTTATTAACGACTAAGTTATTGCAAATTAATTTTCCTTCTTATTTGAGTACTGTGCTATCGGATATCAGAAGGTTAAAAGATGATAATAATGTACATACTAGCGATTTATTACCGTGTTATGGAGGTGAATATGACAGTAAGTTTTGTTATATAAATGTAATAGTTAATAAAAAACTTTCTTGTAAATATGTTGTAAATAATGAACTTAATTCTTGGGAAGGCTATAGACAAATATACACTGATGGCTCAAAAACCGAAGATAAGGTTTCTATGGCATTTTATGACTTAAATGTCAAGATTGGTCATGGGATAAAATTACCATCTGCAGCAAGTATTTATACTGCCGAGGCATGCGCAGTGCTGGCTGCTCTGGAGTACATTGAGCATTCAAACATTGAAAAATGGATAATAGTTACCGACAGCATGAGTGTTTTAGAAGCTTTGTCGAACCCGTGTCATAACGCAAAAACAAACTATATTATTTTTCAAATAAAAGAAAAATATCACAAACTATGTAACATGGGCAGAGATATTATTTTTTTCTGGACACCTTCACATGTGGGCGTGGTGGGCAATGAAGAGGCAGACACTTTAGCTAAGCTTATAACAAACACATCAGATATAGTACCTGTTAAGAAGATCAAAATATCATATACAGACTGTTCAACCCTTTTAAAAGAATTAATGAAGAAAAAATGGCTAGACCATTGGCAAGACAGTATTCAAACTAAAGGAAAATGGTACCACCAGATTAACTGTGGAATAGGAAAGCCCTGGTTTACAAAAGGAACATATAAGAACAGAAAGTTTTATTCTTACATATCAAGATTAAGAATTGGACATGGCCGTTTTAATGAACATCTCCACCGGATGAACATGATCACCTCCCCATCATGCTCATTCTGCAATCAAGCTAATCAATCCCTCCATCACATATTCTTCGAGTGCTCTATATTTTCACTCCAAAGACTCATTTTGATAGAAGACTTATTACAAGTATATAAAGAACCAGAAGTCATCCCGCGCTCTCTACCTGATCTTCTCAAAAATGAAAACTGTTTCGTAGCATTATACAAGTTCTTGGTTACCACTAAAGAAGAAATTTGAAGAAATTCAAAGCCGAAGTTGAAGGGGAAAAAATAATTACTCAGTCGGCTTCAAAATGAAAATGTTTCCTCTTTCTCGCGCCGTCTCCGTGAATACAAACTGAAGACTTGGCTGTATGGCGAATGCCTTTGCCTTTTCCTGCAAGAGGAAAGAACGAAACCAAAAAAAAAAAATAGCTGAAAACTTATTTTTCTAAGCGCTAAGTTCATTTCAAGGGTTCAAATAACGCATTTTTCAATGGCAGGGTTATTATTAAGTGAAACCGAAAAAGTGTTTATACTTCATGGAGTTCAGGTAAACCCATTTATTAATATTTAAAGAAACTTGTGACATAACCTCTAATGAAACCACAACTTCTTCTAAATACTTCAATAAAAATATTTACCCAGCTTTGATAACTTCATTTACACGTCCAATACTCTTTAAACCTAATACTCACTGCTTCTTTGGTCACATTATTCGACAAAAGCAAAAATTGATAATGATGTCAGATTTTAAAGTAACTGCATAAAACTTGTAACCATTGTTAACTTTACAGGATGACTATCGTTCAGATGGTCGATCAAATATCGACTACCGACCTATGGAACTGGAAACCGACGTGGTCAGCCATGCCAGCGGTTCAGCTAGGCTGCGACTAGCGAACACAGACATTCTAGTTGGTGTTAAAACAGAAATAGACGTGCCTAAGCCTGAAAAACCAGATTCAGGGAAATTAGAATTCTTTGTGGATTGGTAAGATTTAAAACTATTTTGCATTTATGCACAACTTCTATGCCAGTGTGCCAACTGTTATAGTTATAAACAATGTATATTTTTAAACCTTTGAATTTTTTCTTTTCAGTTCAGCCAATGCTACGCCAGAGTTTGAAGGTCGAGGTGGTGAACAGCTGGCCAGTAGTATATCAAACCTGATGCAAAGAGCATACAACTCTTCACAAGCATTCAACTTGAAACAGCTTTGTATATTTGAGGGAAAGCAGTGTTGGAAATTGTACATTGATATCTTGGTAAGACACTTAGCCCTTGTGATTAGTAATTTTGTAATTTAAAATTCAGTTCTAGCCTTCTACTAGAATAGTGCTAAGTGTAGCTGGAAGTTTTCTTTGACAGAAATAATACATTTATCTTGGAAAAATGTGTTCCTTAGCATGAAAAAATGCCCTGTGTAAATGATATTTTTTAAGCATTGTGTCTGCTTGTGAATCAGAAAGTTCTGTACAAGAATTAGCATTTTTTAATCATTGTATTTAACTGTTTTAGATTCTAGAATGTGGAGGCAACCTGTGTGATGCAGTATCATTAGCGGTCAAAGCAGCACTATTCAACACAAGGATACCTTTCGTAAAAGCTGCTCTGATGGACGGTGGGAATGTAGACCTACAGCTGTCAGACGATCCTTACGACAGCAAACTGTTAAATGTTGGCTCTGCACCATTACTGGTAAAAACATAATTATGTTTTGAGTAACAGAAAATTGTATTTTTATAATTATTTTCAAGATTAATTTAATTTGCTTATCCAGTTGCGCCATTAGTTCTTGCCATTTTGAAAAAGAAAACAAATATAATTAGGTAACATAGGTACTTCCAGGCCCCTCTTTCCCAGTGGGCACTTTGGGCACGTGCCCAGGGCCCCGCGACCGAGGGGGCCCCCGTCTGCTCGAAAGACCTTTCTCCAGATGATAAGGGGCCACCATTGATCCTTAAGTGCCCCGGGCCCCTAGTAGGTTACAGACGGCCCTGGGTACTTCCAATAATTTCAGAGTGCTCTGGAATTCCTGTCGCTGAACATTTATTTATTTATACTTTAATGCCACAAAATTGGTACTTAAGGTGAACTTAATGCGTTTGGGCATTATCTACCATTCGACTATGAAGAAAAACTTTGAGTGAAGTGAAATGCACTATGCTCACTATGGTGAAGGCTGATTTAATTTCTTTTTTTATTCTTTACAGGTAACACTATGTAAAATAGGTGACAGATGTGTAGTGGACCCATCTGCAGAAGAAGAGAGTTGCAGTGTTATATCTCTGATTGTGGGTGTGACTGGAAATGAACAGTATTATGCCAGAGATGAAGACACAAATGTCAAAACAATAGAGGGGAAATGTACCACAATCGCCATGAATGGACCAGGCAGTGTCGCACCGAAAACTTTGAAAGATGCTATTAATCAGGGAATGTATGTATATTATACTTTCTATTACTACACTTCAAATATTACATGAAAATCCGTTTTAAAAATGTCATTTTAATTTACAGAATGGCAGCTAAATCGCTTGATGAAGCGTTAGGACACGCTCTATTGAGGGAGAGACAAGAAAATGTAGGCCTCAAAAAACATTCTTATGGATTCTTAAAATAAATCAATGGATAAAATACTGTGTATCAATGGAAGACCTACAAACGAGACAATAGTATAAGTAAAAGTGGGTTGTTTGTTAGTATATGAAAAGATTTTACAGTTTTTCTATGAAACATAATATACAATCCACCACGTCAAGTCACATTTAGGGACTTTAGTGGAACTACTAGCACAGAATGAAATAAATACTACTATAGTCTGGTCGCCAAGCACGTAGAATTTTGTCCAATGACCCCAAGCTCGGAGACCGGGCTTTAGTGGGAAGGCAGGATGTAAGTAGAAATGAAACAACCAATTTTGCCCTTTACCTTTATTGAAATAATGGTTACAATATCACTACAGTAATACATCATAGTATAATTATGAAACTAATATAAGATCACTCAGTCATACTAAATATCACATACATTTTAATGTTACCCATTCGTCCAGGATATGAGTTACACAAAATAATTATATTGATTGGTTTTGTAACATATTATACTTAATTTGTAATTTGTCAAAGTTAAATAAAGAAAACAATATTTATAAGTTAAAAGATAATCTTAAAGTAAGAAAAGAGAAATCAAGAAATGTATGTATTAAAAAGAAATGCAGAAGTATCATAATGTCATCACATACAAAGATGACGAATACATAAAACCTACTAAATAGACTGGAAAAAACTATTATTATAGGTACGACATACAGATTAATCATTTATCACATACAATAATCACTTTAGACCTAAAATGTGGATCACCACTACCATAGAGAGGTACATTTTAAATCCTAAATTAGGCGATATCTAGACACATATATTTTTGGGCACTAATAGTGCTAATCATTTGTATAATAACAAGCATAAATGAGATTAGCAAACCCAAATTATAACTACAGTTAAGAATAAAATCGTATATAGTTATCCCTAATGATAATAAAAAGAGAGCAGGCCTTTTCTAAGTACAAGCGAAAAGGCCGTTATAATCAACAATATTAAATATCCTAGATACAACTGCATTACCAAAACTGTCCCAAAAGTTGCAAGACGCGGGTCCCATTTTCTCGTTTTAAGACATTCAATTATGAAACACTGATTTATTCATAACTAGAAATACGACACTCCTTCCTTTTTGGAGTGGTTATATTTTTCTGCATTTTTCACGGAGCACTTCGACGGGCGATTGTGAGAAAGATAGCGCTTGAAAAAGCGCTCTTTTTTCGGGTCATGTACAAAACCCTGACGATGTATGTATCAAGCATTCTTTTTGGGTTAAGTTCAAAGCGCAGACGGTGTATCTAAAGTATCTATATCGTTGGTTCGGAGATTGTTTACTTAGGCTTGTTGGGGCTTACAGGGGTGAGCAAGTCCAACACAGCTGCGATGTTGCCGTCCTTGCTTTCCAGCAGCTGAGTGAGCCAACCGCCCTCGTTGGTGAAGCCCATGGCCAACATTTGCTTGATGGCCGCGTCTACGTTCGGCTCTAGAAAGATACAATTACGAATTAATATGACTCAAGTGCTTATTTTAAAAAAGATGAATAAAAAATCTGAAAAACACAGTTCAGCATACACTTTTTTATTGGCAGCTAAATAAAACTTTATAAACATAGTTTTGATCTACACAGTGCATTAATCGGTGTTTGCAATGCAACAGTCTTGTAGGGGCATGTGTATAAAGTGAACATTTAATTATTCACTGCAAATGTTCAAAACATCTATGTAGTAGAATTTGTGTAATAGACATATCGAAAATCAATTTTCGTTAGCACTAGTACATCGCACAGTCGTAGGTATTGAACTATTGAATTACGTATTAGTTCCAGTCTGATAGTTTATCAGTGAGTCACGCCATTTTAAGTCTAAAGGACTCACTAAGCGTTCCTTTGTTTCGTAAATACAATGCAATTTGCTGTATTATATTTTATGTGAAAGTTTCCTATTCAACTGTAAAATAAACTCAATTATTTTTATTTGCCAATCACATCGAATCAACGAACGAGTACTATAAATTAAAAATAAAAACAATGGCACCATTTCATCACACATTCTTTTGTTAGAGATACTCTGATAAAGCATAAAAAGTAGGTGAATTGAAAATGCATGTCAGTGTGTCGGGTTACCAACAGTGAGGCTTGTATTGATTTCAATTCAACCATCTCAAAGATTAAATTCACAATAGACAACATTTTCTGCATGGTTTAGTTGACGGTAGGACTTGTTTAGCAGTGAACGTCCTGTGGCTGAAGTGATGATGATGAGGGCCTGTTCCGCCTGGCTAGCTACCACCATCTAAGTCTGTCCTCATAACAACTTGAACAGTATTGTTTCGGCAGTCTGAGTTAAACTTGGCTACCTTAGATCAGACAGTTCCGTGTGGAGTTCCTGTGGTTGATGATTCCTGGTGAAGCTCGCTTCCACTTTCGGCGATCATACTTCTTATCAGATGAAATACATCTCACCAGGCCTACAGGCCAAGTGATTCCCCGTTTATAAACCATTTGTTAAACTTACTTGGGTGGTATTTGGTCTGAGCCATTGGTGCCGGTTTCGGCTGAGCCGAAGATGCAGGTTTCGGCTGAGGAGCAGCAGCAGTTGCGGCAGACGAGAACACCGGTTCAAACGGGTTGGGCATCACTTGCGTATTCCCTGAAGGGATGGTGCTGGTAATCCAAGGCATATACTGCGGCATCATCACATGGGGCATGGTTGGTGGGTGTGGCGGCATCGGCATGGGCACTGTAATAATGTAAATACATAAAAAATAATAATTGCTGTTCGTTTGTCTCGCTAAAAGTCAAGAACGGCAGGGCCGATTTATGGGGCGTTCATTAATTACGTAAGGTGATTTTTGGACCCCTCTCCCCCCTTAGTGAGATATGGCGAGATATAGCTTGACCCCCTCCCTTTACCTCACGTAAGATTGTTCAAAATGCGTATTTTAGTGATAATACGTTAATAGATGTATGTGATTCGTTGCATTTATAAAAAAAACATTATACAATCAATTTTACACTGTTTCTTGCGGATAAAATTAATTACTTGCCAGGACCCCCCATCGTAAGATTTGGTGAGAATTTGCTTGGATTAGAAAAAAACACCATGGGATCTTACGCAGTTATTATAGGGGTGAATTTCCAACAAAAATTATAATCTATACCTATCATCTGTCTGTCCGAATTGGAGCTATACCTCTCCGAGGTTCGACCTCCATCTTTCGTGAAGTCGCTTTATAAAGAATTTTTTTTGTTCATTAAACAACTGAGAACTAGTTTTTATTGTACGTACAATTTACTAATTAAAGAGTTGATTTATAAGTTGACAGATGGCGAGCAAGATGTCCTAAGTACTATCACAGAATAATAATAAGTACTACGTACTATTGCATAGCATGTCTTTCTGCTCAGGTTATTTCATAGTCATATTTCAGTATTCAGCAGTGTTGACACCCGCGTTCTAGTTTTAGTCGGCCGATAGTTGGGCCCGATTCTAATTTGTATGAAGAATCGGCCGATACCAATGTGCGCACTTTCATACATTTCCATACTGATTAACAGCCCAACCCAACTATCAGCCGACGATTCGATTCAGGGAGTAGCATATTTGATAGTAAATAAAACAGCCAATTATTCCCTTTACCTTTATTGAAATGTTTAAAATATTTCTACAGTAATACATGACATTATGAAACTTAATGCTATACAATACAAGTCACTCAGTCATTCTAAATATCACATACATTTTAATATAACCCATATTCGTCCTGGATACATGGCTAATTAATTATACATAATAATAATAAGTTGATAAAATTTATAACATAATATAGTTTGTAATACGGCAAAGGAAACAGCAAGAAAACAATAGAATTGAAAATATAAATAAATGATCTTAAAATAAGAAACATATGCGTTTGAAAGGAATGCAAAAACATATCAATAAACCTACTAAATAGGCTGAAAATATCTATAATATAATAAAGGTACATACGACATACTGATTAATCATTTATCACATGCAATAATCACTTTAGACCTAAAGTGTGAATCACCACTACCAGAGGTACATTTTTAAATTCTAATTAAGAAATATCTAAATATTTGGGCACTCACAATGCTAATCATGTATATTATAATAGCAAGTTTGATTAGCAAACCCAAATTATAAACTACAGTAAAAAAAAATCGTATATCATCCACATATCATCCCTAATGATAAGAAAGAGAGCTGTCCTTTTCTATCTAGGTACAAGTGAAAAGGACGTTTTGATTACGTTTATGTGGGCCTCCTCGTGCTCACTGGGGTAAGTAGGTCGATAACCGCTGCGATGTTGCCGTCTTTGCTTTCAAGCAGCTGAGTTAGCCAACCGCCCTCGTTGGTGAATCCCATGGCCAACATCTGTTTGATCGATGCGTCTACGTGCGGCTCTGCGAAAATTGCAAATTTATTACCCTTTACAATCATGTTAATTGGCTTGTGTAGGGCCACCTCTAGAGAAAGATAAGTGAATGTCAGGCCTCCCCAACCCGTCTGGGCAACGTGGGAAGTGTAGACCAAATCCGCCTTTTGCTTCTGATAAGATTGAATAGTTATGATCCTGCAGTACATCAAATAGTTTTGCTTTTGACTTCTTCTTGTGTCATCTATTAAAATCTTTTAAATATTTTTGAAGATTTATCTGTAGAGAAGTGTCTTCTATCTCACTCATTCACTTTTAAATATTTTTAATCTTTTTTGTACAATTTTTAGAATATTTTCTTTCATTACAAACCTTATAGTCGTTTTATGCAATGTTTGCAATAGTATGTAACTTGTTTGTTTAGACTAGTGTACGAGTATGATAGCATAAATTACATTATAGCGACGATTGAAAGAAAACATTTAGGATTTGGTGAATAATATTTTAATTGGAGACACATCAAAAATAAATTTTCTTAGTTTGCTTGTTCAGTTGTAGGTATGTAATCTGGTTCAAGTCTGATAAGTGAATTTATCAGTGAGTCATGACATTATAATCGATAAATATGACTCAGTGCGTATCTTTGTTTCGTAAACACAATGTATTTTTATTTACACATATTTGAATTTCCTGTTAAATTCTAAAAATCAATATCACACTCAAATGGGTCTTTTTTTTTTACTGCCATCCTCCGAATCTTAAACCTGAAACGATTTATCCAAACTAACTACCAGTCTAGGTTGACTGGAAATAGTCATAGTTATTTAATTTTTAGCGTTAAGAGTCGCATCAGTCGTGGGTTCAATTCCCGCCTTAGGCAGTTCGATTTTTTCAAGTGATTTATAATTTGGAAATAGTCATATCAGAAAAAACTACGTGTGTCAGACTTACTTGGGTGGTATTTGACCTGGGGCATTGGTACTCCTGGCTGAGGAGCCATCCCTGCGCCGGACGGCGAAAACTGCGGCGGCTTTGGCGCGAACGCATTGCCTGATGGGTGCAGCGAAGGGCAAGACTTCGGCAGGGTAGGGTAGGATCCGGCCGGCAGAGGGATAGCAGTAGCAGATGTAGGCTGCAGTGGCACTGGTATAAACAAAATTAATCGTGATTCATCAATCATAATTTTATCTTATGTGAAACGTGATAGTAAAATTCGTGACAAAATTGATAAAGATGAACATAAATAACAAAGGAGTATATTATTGTAATAGCTGGTAAATCTAATTTCATAAACAAATTGGATACTTAGCTTGCATTTTAACTTCCAAAAATTATTGTACAAAAACATCACAGCAGACAATGAGCGCGCGCAATGGACAAGTTTAATGCATTTACTTACACCAGTAATGAGTGGCGAATATGACTGCATTTTTTTAAACCATAAATTTTACGATAGCATCATCATCCTACAGCAGCAAAATCCAATCAAAACCCTATTTTCTGACAGTAAACCAACTTCTTGAACCTTCATTGAAAATCGTTTTTATTTCATCAATTCATAAAACAATTTGGAACATTATTATAACAGTAAAAAATAATCCCTCGATTGTTAGACGCAAATAGTCAAGGAATTACAAATTTAAGAATAAAACACTTACTTGGTGGAATCATGTGGGGGTAGATATGGTGAGTTGTGTCAGCAAGGGTCACATGAGTGTGGAACTCATGGTTCAAATTGTATTCCAGGGGAATGGCTCCGTCAGTAGGTGCAGTGGGCTTATCAGTGGCATCCATAAGATCTGTAAAAGAATTTATAAATGAAACATACACCAATACTGTTCAAGTTTAGGTATAAAGATGAATCGAACAATATCAATATTCAGTCAAGAATAGAAATGCACTATTGACCCTAATAATGCAGATAATGAATGTGTCATTTATTGCTTTGTTGACCATTTTCTCAGTCAACAAATAATAATGGCAAGTTTTAAGAAATTCCCTGGGATACCAGTCAGTGACGCTTTTACACCATTTTTCTTCTGGGTCCCGGATCATGTGACCTGCCCATCTCCATTTCTGTTGGTCTATTCGGGTAATTATGTCGACAACTTTGGTTTTTTCTCTTATTGTGCTACTTCTCACTCTGTCCTGCTTCTTTATTCCTATTAGGCTTCTCTCCATGGCTCTCTGGCATCGTTCCAACTTTTCTCTGTGGTGTTTGGTGAGGGCCCAGGTTTCGCAGCCATATGTGATGACAGGAAGTATGCATGTGTTGAAGACTTTCCTTTTTATTTGCATGCTTAGCTCTTTGGATTTGAAGACTTCCTTCAGAGACCAAAATTTCTTCCATCCGTTTGCTATTCTTCGTTCAATTTCCTTAGTAGTTTGATCTTTGTGTGATATTAACTGTCCTAAGTAGATGTAGTCTGACACATATGCAAGCGGTTGGTTGTCGATTTTTATTTCCACTGGGTCAGAATTTGTTAGTAGATTTGTTTTAGACATGTTCATGTATAGGCCCACTTTCGTACTTTCAGCGTGCAGTGATTCAATCATTTTGTTTAGGTCCGTCGGGTTTTCTTCAAATAGGACTATGTCGTCTGCAAATCTTAGGTGGTTCAGTTTTACACCTTGAATGTTGAGACCGTATTCTTTCCAGTCTAGTTTGCGGAAGATACTTTCCAAGGCAGCCGAAAACAATTTTGGTGATAGAGGGTCTCCCTGTCTTACTCCTTTCTCGATTTTGAATTTATTTCCCAAGGTTTCTAGTTGGATTCTTGCTTCGCAGTTCGAGTAGATGTTCTTTATAATGTTAATGTAATTTATGGGGATTCCCTGCTGTTCTAGGCTATCCCATAGAGCTGTGTGTTTTATACTGTCAAAAGCCTTGGTGTAGTCGATGAATGCCATGTACAGTTTCTTATTGTATTCATTGTATTTTTCTACTATTTGTTTCACTGTGTGTATATGGTCCAGGGTTGAGTATTTTTGTCTAAAGCCAGCTTGTTCCCGTGGTTGATTTTCGTCTAGTTTCTTGCTTATCCTTCCCAGGATAACTTTCGAAAATACTTTGTAGATATTTGACATTAAACTTATAGGCCTGTAGTTTCCTATGTCTTCCTTTTGTCCTTTTTTAAATATAAGAATAATGTTCGATGTTTTCCACTGTATAGGAATTAGACCCGAGGTTAATATTTCATTGAATATTGATGTGAGTATTGGTAGTAGTTCTTCGAGAGTGCCTTTAAGAAGTTCGTTTGTCACTTTGTCTGGGCCTGGAGCTTTTTCCATCTTCTGACTGAATATTGCTTTTTCTATTTCTCTGGGAAGTATGTTTGGTTCGGATGTCACTGTTTCTTGCTCTTCAATGACGTCTGTTTTAGTATCAGCTCTTGGTTTTTTATCTGGGTTTGAATATAGATCCTGATAAAATTTTGTAGCTATTTCGTTTATCATTTTTCTGTTTGAAGAAGTAGTATCCCTTTTATTTAGTTTTGGTATCCATTCTTTATTTGATTCTCTCAGTTCTTTAAGCGCTTTCTTCACTCCTCCTGTTTTTAGTATATCGCACACCTAGATCTAAACTGAGACAACTCAAAAATTGCCAATTTTGACTTATGCTTGTATTCAAATACTCGGTTATCATACGCATCTTTCCAACATAACAGGTTTAATAAAGCCTTGATCCATTTGCCGCTAGATGGCGATAACTTACTTTTGTTGAATCAACGCTTGTCAACCCCTTCCACCTAAACAAGCGTTTTGTCAGTTGACCTTCGCTAGTATCAGAGAGTGCACGTATTCAAATAAACGAAAACGCGGATATTTAGATTTGTTACAGTTAAGCAGAAAATATGTAATGAGTTAATTTGAGTAGTAACAGTATTGATGAATTGTTCTGCAATAGTCAATCAGATCATTTTGACTTGTTCCAGTTTTGTTTGATAAAGTAACTTATATTTGGTTACTATTTTGAGTTGAGTTTTTTTTGATGAATCAACTTGTGAATTTCTAGTTGGCGTAGTTTTGTTGGAACAAATTTCAATTCAATGTTTTTCTATACAGAACGCGTAGTTTTGCATGTTTCACCTAAAATCATGTACAGTATGATAATCCCTGTTTCTAAATAAAGTTAGTTTTATTCAAACTGTTCAACTGTTTTGTTTGAGAAGAGTGTTTTGAGTTAACTTACTATTGTTGGATAAGTAAAAATTACAGTGGATATTTTTTTTATTTTCCGAAAAAAATATGCTAGGTCGTTTTCTTTTAAATATTTTGAGAGAACAGTGTAAAGATAGTTAAAATGGCAATGTACAGACGACGGCACTTCAAGTTAAACACTGTAGTAACTAATGTAGTTGTAATACAAGTGTATAGTCTGATATGCTGTTGTCTGCACAAGAGGTAAAACCTTCTTTATAATGTAGAAATAAAAAATAATGTAGAAAAAAGGTCTATAATAAGTAAATAAATAATAAATAAACATATCAATCAGCCGATGCTAAGAAAAAGTAGCTGAAGAAACTCAAACACCTATCATGTTCACCATGTCATGAAATCTTCATTTATATCTCTTATACTGATCCAAATCGTGTTAAAAAAGAACTGTTTTCTCAAACAATTCCTAAATTGATGATTAAGGATATCGAAACATTCAATGAAAACACTTTAATAGTGCAGGAAGAGGACTCAGCCACATCTTGAAATTTTGAAATACAGAGGACCAAAGAACGTGGAAGAGATGACATTTGAAAAGTTTTATGACACTAAAATCTTGCAAAAAATGTGGGCAACTAATTTGGTTGTAGACGAAAATCGGAATCAAGTTAAATGGCACGATATAAAAATTTTAAGAGTGGAAAAGGAGGACTCAAATCTCAAAATGTCCAAACAAAACTGATTCAAGTCTAAATGTACTTTATTATTTATACAAAGTCATTCCCCTAAAATGTAACAACTAAAAAAACTGCGATTAAAGGTAAAAAGGATAGATTTTTTGACCCAGTTTATACACAGGCTCATTTCACAGCCTATCAATAATCCAAAATAAAACTGAGTTTCATAACTTTCCTAACAAAAAATGTAGTAATACGTTTTTTTCGCCTCCTGAAAAATGCCCTTTTTTGAGTTGTCTCAGTTTAGATCTAGGTGTGCGATATGTTCTTCTAATGTTTGCAGTCTTTTGTTTTTCCTGTCTTTCCTAATGTTTTCTCTTATTTCCTTACTTAACTTTGTGATATTATTGATGTTTTCCTTTTTTAGATGTTTTGAAAGTAGTGCTTTTCTGTTTGCTATGAGTTCCAGCGTTTTATCACTTAGTTTGTATTTATTTTTCTTATCGTTCTCAGTTTTCACTCCAGTTAGTAGATTTTCTAGCTTTCCATATTTTGTATGAGTATCAAAGTTGCTCGCGGTTAGTTCATCAGCTGAGTCGATTAGGGATTTGGTTATTTTCCTCAAGGTTTCTTTACTGTGGTCCTTTGCATTGTGTGGTGTAAAATATTTCCTAGATTTTTTTGGTGGTTCTATTTTTAAATTGCTTCTTACCATGCGATGATTTGTATTGAAGTTAAATTTGGTTAGCACCGTTGTATCCGTAAAGGCTTTTGGATAATTTGTTGTTATGTAGTCAATTTCGTTTTTAGTGCTACCATCGGGGGAGATCCACGTCCACTTGTTCTTTTTGTTTTTCATATACAGACTGTTCAAGAGCGTTAGATTGTGTATCCCAGGGATGGAAAGAGAAGTAGAGGTCGGCAACAAACAAGATGGGAAGACGACCTAAAACTCACAGTTGGACACTATTGGAGAAGGGTAGCACGTGACAGGTCCCAATGGAAATCGTTGGAGGAGGCCTATGCCAAGAGGCAAACTGAGCTTCGGGATATTTTATAACACAGATCTTATTATTTAACATATTTTGTAACTATTATGTAACCAAGTTCAGAATAAAAAGGCTTATTATTATTATTATTATTATTAAGAAATTCATGATCATATCATCTGCTAACGCCTCTTTAACGCTATTTATAAAATAAAATTACATTAAAAGCAAAATAAACAGTTTAAATATAGTATAACTGTAACAATAATTACCAGGTAAAACTAAAAATAACATTTGATAATCCTCAGCTTCTAATCACAGAAAAAATCTGCTCATAGACTTCTGACTGATCGCATGATAGAGAAAATAAAAAAGAAAGCAATCCTCATACCTTTCTCCTTGTTAATCACGGTCCAACCATCAACTTTCTCAGGTGATGCATCTCTCGGGGTCTCGGTGCCAGCAGATTGAGTGCCGGTTGAAGGTTCAGCAGGCTGAGCAGCAGTAGCCTGAGAAGCCGCAGCCTGAGAAGCAGTAGCCTGAGTAGTCTCCTTCTCAGCCTCGGGGACTTGCTTATTGCCATCGGTCATATCCACATCAAGGTCATTCAAGTTTGACGATGACACCTTGGGAGGGCTCGCTGGGGTAGGCTGAGCTGCAGCTGCAGCCGAAGTGGCAGCTGAGGTGGAAGCCGAGGCCTGCTGGCTCAGATGCTTGACCAAAGTGCCGTTGAGGCACATTTCCACAAGCTTGGGAATGTTCTCCACTCCGGGGTGGAAGGGGTGGCCTCCTGTGGAGGTGGAAGCCTCAGATTTGGGAGCTTGGGCTTCGTTGTTGGTTTTAGGTTCCTCCGGTTTCTTCTGGGAATCTTGAGGCACATCGCCGGCCAGGTTGGCGAATTCGTTCATGTAAGTGGCGAAGGTCTCGAGCCAGCTGTTGCGCTGGCCGCGGTGGCGGTCACCGCGGTGGCGGTCACCGCTCTTGTCGCGCTTATGGCGCTTATGGTGGCCTCCCTCGTCGGGCATGGACACCGCCATGGATTTCAGCATGTGCCGCGACTTCTTGATGGCGGCCTTGATCAGGGCGCGCTGGGTGGGAGAAAGTTACCAAATTCATTGTATGTAATGTAATTGTTCAACTAGCTGTGGTTAGAATAACTTATGGAAAATTATTCAAAAATAACTAAATGTTTACTAAGTCTTTGGGGCGTGACAAAAGATAATTACTTGAGCTAAATCACAAGAAAAGATTAGTTAATTTTACTATCTACCTACATATCCAACAGACATTGTCAATGAGTCATGTTGTACATAATTTGGATAAACATTGTGTAAGATAAAAATTTTCCATAGAGGTAACCAATTTTAGTAACTGAAGAAATCAACATTATCTAGTATTTGGATATCCATTATCTGCGACTTGAAAATACCTAATACTTAGTTTTTACACTTGAACGATAAGTAGGACAGCTGGAGTTTCCATTCTAACAAAACATTTTTAATTACATAAGTAAAATTTTATATAACGATTCGGAAGACGCAGTGTGGGCAGGCCTCCCACTAGGTGGATCGACGATCTGGTGAAGGTCGTGGGAGGGGCACGACCTGTCTTTGCGGAAATCCTTGGGAGAGGCCTTTGTCCAGCAGTGGACGTCATTCGGCTGAAACGAATGTAGCAAAATTTGTAATACTTACTGGCATAATGGGGGACGGCACCCGCACCATGCAATGCTCGGGATGAATTCGAGATCCCTCGCATTTCGAGCACAAGTCATAGTCCGGGCACGACGTACACTTGTAGCGGAAACCTACGACCGGCGAATCGCAACCATCGCACGTTACCCCACAGTGATGTAGGTTGGATGGCCCAACTGCAAGAAAAAGTTAAAGGTAAGGGAACAAAATTCTATCTACTATAATCTACCAACTGGTTAATATGCAAATGATTGGGGGACGCCTATGTTCAACAGTGGACGTCCTATGGCTGAAATGATGAAGTGAACAAAATTATGAAGATTGTAGTCACTCAAGCTTAAATGATAATAACTGTTGCACAAGAAACCTTGGAATTTGAATGTTTGTGTTTCAATAATATTGTGTAGTCACTTGGTTTAATTTAAAGTGTAAGTCACAGTTTTACAAGTCTATTCCATATGTTGGAGTTGTAAGAAATATAAAACATTTAGGTACTTAACAATATAATTTGAACAGATACCTACTAGTGAATACAAGAGTACACAATGTACATAAATGTTTTTCTCTCTCAAGCATGAATATTTAATACAAATGAATTTTAATGAGTCATATAATTAACATGTTAACCAATATATTTATGTCTTAAAACTCACCAGTGGCATTGTCAGTCACAGCGGTGATAATGATATCAGCATCATCCTCCTTTTCAGCATCCTTCACGTAGACGTGGAGCTTGATGAGGTTCCCGTTACCGCACAAAGTTGATAGAGCAGTCACCAGCTCCTCATCAGACGAAACGGTGATATTATCACCTTCCTCATCTATGAAAAAATTGATAAAATAAATATTTTGCTTGAAAGAAATACAATAGGCTTTTTTTTCTTATACAGAAACAATAAAATATTGAGTCATCATTGATTTATTACACTCACACTATCTCACACTACATTGGTATATTCAAGAAATGTATTAAAGTTTTGTGTTTCAATTTATTATTAATTACCAACAAATAAATGCCTAATCATGTTTTTGACGTAGCTTACATAAATAACCTGGTTTAGTCACAACTTATCTAGATCAAAACATTATTGATCACTGAAAATAAGTGGACCAAAACAAATAATATGATGACTCCTACTTTTTCATGTGACACAAAAAGTGAACAGATTTCATCATTTCCTTACCTTTCCAGGTCACCGAGTAGGTTTTAGTCTTCAATCCAGGAAACACGTCATGGAGTTTAGCATTCAAATAATGAAAGCTGGTCACAGTGGTCTTTTCGATCCCAAACCGCCTCACTTCCGGCTTGGACTCCTCATCCCAGAAGGTGTAGATTTTAAATGGTACCTGGTCTTCCATGGCTGCAAATGGAAGTAATTGCGATAAAATACAAATTAAACCAACACTTTTATTACTTTTAATGTGATTAGAACCCAATGGCTCTCTAAAAATGAAAAAGAAGAACGGTCATCTGTGACCCAGGCCCGACAGAAACGAGACATACCTCAGTTTTTTTGTCATGTCTTAATTAGTTAAATTATATATTTTTTATATTTGAAATCTATGTATAACACCAAAATATTACCCTTTGTTTTTGTTCAGGCGTTATACAAAAACCCTAACAAAATGCCTATTTATCACCAAAATTGGTAAATATTATGTACCTAAATGTCTATTACAGCTGCTATGGAATGTATCTAGGTGACCTGGAGATACAGCTGGATTATACAGGGTGGAAACGAAAAGTTACAAAATCCAAAAATTCAATGTTACCAGCTTCCATAATCTGTAACCTATTATTGGTACCATTTGAAAGAGCTCGTGAAGCACTTTCAGAATCAGTAACTAGTTTTTCGATATCTTGTATAGTTTAGAAATAATCGAGTGAGATCACTTATCGTTCCATATGTATAACCACCCTGTATAATCCGGCTGTATCTCCAGGTCACCTAGATACATTCCATAGCAGCTGTAATAAACATTTAGGTACATACATTTACCAATTTTGGTGATAAATAGGCATTTTGTATTAGTTTTTGTATAACGCCTGAACAAACACAAAGGGTAATATTTTGGTGTTATATATAGATTTCGAATATAAAAAATATATAATTTAACTAACTAAGACATGACAAAAAAACTGAGGTATGTCTCGTTTCTGTCGGGTCTGGGTTTTTTTTGTATGGAGCGTGACCGTTCTTCTTTATTGATTGATTCACATCAATAAAGTTTAAGTAACTACGAACTTTGCGTGGTATTTAGTTAGTATCTACTAGCCTGTTTTTCATGGAATCGTACAAAAAAGCCATGATAAAAGAGTCGCAATGGCGCAGGTACCAATAATCTACCACATAATCTGCTAGCAAAGTTAGGTTTTAAAATGTCGATACAGTGTGTAAAACTCGACCAATTATTTGTTAAACCTTTGATAAAAACATTTATCTAAAAGTAACTACAAAGCAATAGTTCTACAGATTCTAAACTTGCAATTTTAAAGCAAACAGAGAATTAAATACGCAGTAAATCTCTTACCGAAAATACGGTTTCAATATCAAGAAGTATGAAATGCACGAAATATCACGTCCGTTTCACAACACTTTAGCAACGCTAAATGATGTTTTTACACGTTGGCTCACAATATAAATAAAACAGAATAATTATGAATCATCAAAGGAACATTGGAGAAAAGTTGTTGTCAGAGTGGTGCAATCCATAGAGAAAAGTAATACATAGGAAATAGAGAACCCTCTCTGTCAAATTTTTGAGCCTACTAATTGATAGCCTGGTGTTAAATTCCCTGTACTTAACCTACGTACGTAACGCTCACATACATACATAGTACACGCACACATA